>NW_007737966.1:2853-32583 GCF_000696425.1 Galeopterus variegatus
GAATCAGCCCGAAGCAAGTTTAAAATGGCTGAGGTACTTTCCCAAAATGGCTGGCGGCCCCTGGTGTAGCCCAACAGCGTTTCAGTTCACTTTCTTTCGTTTTGGTGCCGAAACCCAGGAAGGGTCCTGGATGGGATCTTCGAACGATCCCCTCTCTTGGGTTGATTGGCCTTCCTGGCTGCCCTTCCCAGACCTGCCAAACTGGGTGCCTCTGGGACTCTCTCCTTTTGCCATTTCAGACCAATGCATTTAACATCAGCTTTAATTCAGGGTGAGTCAGTGGACCTGTCCTATTTCTACAGGTTTCCACAACTACTGTCTACTTGATATGAAGCCCAGGCACCTGGCTGAGGGTACCCCTCTCATGCTCCTGAGCTATTGGAGAAAGCTTCTCTAGCTGGTCAGTGGCTCCTCTCTACATGCAAAAGAAGGTGTACAACAATGAGGGCTCTTGTTGGCACTCTTCTTCTACTAGGACTGCCTGTTTCCTTTCTCACCCACTAAATGGGATCCTCCCAATCCAAACCTCCACGTTCTATGCTTCTGGGCTGTCTCCTGGCCAATTTACTTCTTGGCTGCCAGGGAGACATTAAACCTAAACATCTCATTTTCTACTGTAATCTCTATGTCCTCTGGGCTGTCTCCTGGCCAACTTCTTGGCCTCCAGGGAGATATTAAACCTGAATGCCTCATTTTCTACTACAATCAGGTTTAGCCTAAATAAAAACTAGACAATGGAACCCAGTGGCCAGAAGATGGCACTCTCGATTTAGATACTCACAGAGGCATAGACAACTTTTGTCACCAAAATGGCAAGGCTAAAGAGATTCCTTATGTTCAAACCTTCTTCTATCTATGATTGTGTCCTTCTCTCTGTCAAAACTGCCCTACATCTCAAATTCTCCTAGCTCATGCCTGACCTCCCCTTCTGGACTTGGATCAATCTTTTGATCCTTCAGACTACTCTGCTCCCTGATCACTTCCTTATGCTCCAGATCCTTCACCAGCCCCTCCACCTATTCACTCTCTACCCCAGACCTGGTCTCAAAATGCTTGTCCTCAACCACCCGACCCATTCCTTTCTCCCCCTTCGTCAGGTGACAACCCTGCCTCAGCTCTGGCTCCTTTATAACCCCTTGATGGAGTTTGGATGTGTTGTCCCCTCCAAAACTCATGAGGAAATTTGATCCCCAATGTGGCAGTGTTGGAAACTGATTGAGTCATGGGGGTGGATCCCTCATGAATGGATTAATGCTCCACCTGGGGAGGAGGGGTAGTGAGTGAGTTCTCACTCTATTAGTCCCTGTGAGACCTGATTGTTTAAAGGACCCTGGCACCTCCTCTCTCTCTCTCTCTCTCTCTCTCTCTCTCTCTCTCTCTCTCTCTCTCTCTCTCTCTCTCTCTCTCTCTCTCTCTCTCTCTCTCTCTCTCTCTCTTGCTTTCTCTCTCTTGCTTCCTCTAGCCATGTGATCTGCTTGCACTGCGGGCTCCCTGCCACTTTCTGTCATGAGTAGAAGCAGCCTGAGGCCTGTGCCAGATGCAGCTGTCCCAGAATCATAAGCCAAATAAACCTCTCTTCTTTATAAATTACCCAGTCTCAGGCATTTCTGTTATAGCAACACAAAATGGACCAAAACACCCCTGAATGAAGTGGCTGGGACCAAGGGAATTGTCTGGGTCCATATCCCCTTTTCTATTTCCTATCTCTCCTAAGTTAAAAAATGACTGGGATCTTTCCAGTCTGACCCAGACACATATCTTAAGGAATTCAGATATCTCACCCAGCCTTATGATCTCACTTGGCATGATCTCACTTTTATGATTCTCACTACTACTTTGCCCCCCAAGGACAGGGAGCAGGTCTGGATAATGGCCCAACAGCAGGCAGATGAGGTACATGCTCAAAATAATAGGCAGTCTGTGGGAGCTGTTGCTGTCCCTTGCATTGACCTGAATTGGGACTACCAGGCCAACCATGGGGACTGGGATCTCCAGGATAACATGATGACACACTTGATTTATGGCCTCCAAAAAGCTACTCACAAGTTGGTTGATTATGACAAGCTTAAAGAAATCACACACAGATCCACCTAAATACCCAGCAAATACCTAACCTGCCTCTCTGAGGTTTTACATAAATACACATGTATAGACCCAAACTCCCCTGCAGGCATGGCCCTCTTATATTCTCATTTTATTACCCAATCAGCACCTGATATTAAAAAAAACTTAAAAAGTTGAGAATGGTCCAAATACGACCCAATAAGATCTTCTCAATGCCACTTTCAGGATTTTAATAATAAGGAGGAGGAGGATTGATACAAAAGAGATCAGGCCAAACAGCTCCTCACTAATGCCATCTGAGGCTCACATACTCCAAAGCCGGCTGCCTCTAGGGGCAAGCCACCTGGGAACTGCTTCCAATGTGGTCAACTGGGCCACTTGGTACAGTCCTGTCCTAAGCCCAGGCCCTCTCCTGGGCCCTGTCCTCACTGCAAACAGCCAGGCCACCAGGGGCTGACTGTTCCACTTGCCAGAGAGGGAGTGGCCCAGTCCCTAACCCCAAATCTTTAGCTCCATGGCCACTCCTACTGGAGCTTTTTGGCTTTGCCCAGGAAGAGGACTGATGATGCCCAGGGCCCAACGCCCCCATGGAGATAACCACACATGAGCCCAGGGTAACTCTCCTTATAGCAGGTAAGCCAATCTCTTTTGTCATTGATATAGGGGCCACTTACTCTACCTTTCCTGAATATGCAGGACCAACAACCCCATTCTCTGTCACAATAATAGGTGTCACAGGATCAGAATACCACCCACAGATCACTCAACCCCCTTCCTACATCACACCCAATTCACACACATATTCTTAATAATGCCTCAATGCTAAGCCCCCTTACTGGGATGGGACATCCTTTCCAAATTCAAAGCTACCCTTACCCTAAACACTTTAACTCCAGCTACAATACTCCTGTTGCAGGCCACCCAAGACCTGGCCCCTGAGGCTTCCACCTTCCCCTTCCCCTTGGACAAGGTTAATCCCATAGTATGGGAAGCTTCTTCTCCCTCCATTGCTATGCACCATTCCCCTATCCTTGTTAAGTTGCAGAACCCCTCTTTGTTCCCTAATGTCCCACAATACCCCATGACTAACAAACACCTACTAGGCTTAAAACCCATCATACACAACCTCCTTCCTTCTCATCTCTTACGGCCTACCCAGTCACCTTTTAATACACCCATCCTTTCAGTAATAAAGCCTAACAGCACATACCATTTAGTTCAAGACCTCAGAGCCATGAATGTGGCTGTTTTACCCACAACCCTAATCATTTCTAACCCCTATGCTCTTCTATCCACAATCCCAACCACAACCCATTTCTTCTCTGAACTTGACCTCAAAGATGCCTTTTTTTCTATCCCCTTTCACCCTTCCTGTCAAAACCTATTTTCCTTCACTTGGACTGATCCTGATACACATTATTTCCAACAACTCAACTGGACAGCACTACCTCAGGGGTTTCAGATAGCCCCCAATTCTTAAGCCAGGCCTTAGATCAAGACTTATCTGAACTTTCTCCAACCTCTAGCACCTTAATATGTGGATGACCTCCTCCTTTGTAGCCCCTCCTATAGGGATTCACAGGCCCACACTGTTGCTCTCCTTAACTTCCTGGCTTCCAGGGGATATTGTGTGTCCCCTAGCAAGGCCCAAATTACTTTTTCTTCAGTTACGTATTTGGGAGTCCACCTCACACCCAACAACAGAGAAATAATGGTGGATCACAAGAGTTTAGTTTCTGGACTCCCTACTCATACCACAATGGGTGAAATCCTTTCTTTCTTGGGGCTTGCAGGGTATTTTTGCCTGTGGATTCCTAACATTGCATGCTAGCAAAACCATTTTATGAGGCAGGCAAAGGGGATCCTGCTGTTCCCTTAGATCCCACAAAGCCTATTCATTCTGCCATCCAGCAATTAAAAGCCACTCTCCTTGCAGCTCCAGCTCTATCCTTCCCAAACCTGTCTCATCCTTTTATCCTATACATCACTGAAAGCCAAGGATTGACAGTCAGGGTTTTGGGACAAGAGGTGGGAGATGTCTTCTCCCCTGTTGCATACCTTTCTAAACAATTAGACACCACAGTTCGAGGAGGGGCTCCCTGTTTTGGGGCCTTGGTGGCAGCCACCCTTTTAGCACAAGAAAGCTCTAAACTAACTTTTGGACAACAAACAGTCATTTGTTACCCCCATCATCTTCATGACCTTCTCAGCCATAAGACCATATCAATTCTCTCCCCTTCCCACCTACAACTTATCCGCCTTACCTTCATTGAAAATTCCCAGTTCTCCTTTAAACCTTACCCTCCCTTAGATCCAGCCACTCTCATCCCCAAACACTAACAACCCTTAGAGCATAATTGCATGGAGGCTTTAGACCTCTTTCTCAATCCCTTTCCACACATATCTTACATCCCATCATGTGGCCCCAAAATACATGGTTCATAGATGGAATTTCCACCTCCACACTTGCCCCCCAGGTGGGATATGAAATAGTAAATCTAACACAAACTATTGAGCTTTCCCCCCTCCCCCCTAACACCACTTCCCAACAGGCAGAACTCATTGCCCACACCCATGCTCTCACTTTGGAAAGTAACAAATGAGTCAATAATTACAGTGACTCTAAGTATGCTTACCACATCCTACACTCCTGCATGGCCATAAGGAAGGAGAGAGGATATATGACCACTCAAGGAGGGCCCATAAAAAATGGACATCTTATCAGGATACTTCCTGAGGCTGCACAAATCCCAAAGGACATTGGGCTTATACACTGCGGAGGACAACAAACCTCCAATGACTCCATAGCCCAGGAAAACAAATTGGCAGATCAAACTGCAAAATAGACTGCTCAATCACCCGGCCCCCACTCTTCCTCTCCCACTCAGATCCTTCCCATGGCTCCTACGCCCTTAACCCAATACACACCCTAAAGAATATAACAATTCCAACATTTGCAAGCAAAGAGGAAGGACAACTGGTATACCCTCACTATGTCCTCCCTACCACATAAACTGAGCAAATCCTTTTAGATTTCCATAATTCGGTTCATATAGGCTATGAACCCCTACTCGCCTTCTTCAGCACTTATATTACTCTCCCCACATGGCCAACTTACTTAAACAAATCACTCAAAATTGTCCTTTACGTACTTGCTGCTCCAATCAAGGTGGCCCCCACGTTCAGTCCTTTCCCACGCACCAGGCCAGAGGATAACACCTGGCCAGGATTGGCAAATTGACTTTACTCACATGCCTCCCCACAAAAGGACATGCTATCTTCCAACCTTAGTAAATAACTTTCCAAGTTGGACTGAGGCTTTTCCTTGCACTGCAGAGGATGCTACAGCAGTAACACATGCTCTCACCTCAGAAATCATCCCTTGTTTTGGCTTGCGCACCAGCCTCCAATCTGATAATGGCCTGGCATTCATTTCTCTGATTATACAACTTACAGGACAGGCATTGCATATCAAATGAGACTTACATATACCATATCAGCCTCAGTCATCAGGCAAAGTAGAAAAAGCCAATCACCTCATAAAAAAACACCTCACCAAGCTGTCCATGGATCTTTACTTCCCTTGGACCCAACTTCTCCCTCTAGCACTCACTCGTTTGTGAGCTGCCCCTTGCAAACCCACTGGACTCAGCCCTTATGTATGGCAGACCCTTCACTCTCACACCTCTCTGTTCCAGCTCATCACCTTCAGGCCAGTATCTCCCTACTCTTTCACTCATTAGGGATTATCTTTGGGAACTGGCCAACCTTCTATTACCTCATCCTTTCCCCATCACCCCCTCAGACTTCAAACTGAGCCTGGGACAGCAAGTGTATATTAAAACCCGAATCCAAAAGCCCCTCTCACCATGTTGGGAAGGGCCTTATACAGTACTTCTCACCACCCCCACAGCAGTAAAAGTACTAGGAAAGGCCCCCTGGAATCACTTATCCTTGGTAAAACTAGAACCTGAGACTTTACCCAAAGAATGTATTAACACCAAGCCTGATGGGTCCCTCTGCTCAGCCCCCAACCCAACATCTCCTTACATTTCATCCATTTTAGGACCCACAAAACTGAAAATCTCCAGGACCTCCACTCTTCCCCCAATCCCATAAGAAGGATGATCTTCCCCCTGGCGATTATCCTCTCACTCTTGCAGGCCCTCCTCACGTCCTTCACACAGGAGCTGCTCCAAGACTGGTCCTGACCTGCCACCACCAGTGTTGAAGAAATCCTTGAGTGAGTAACTGAATTAGCCTGGCAGGGTGCCCTCTGCGATTATACCCCTGACAAGGTTACCCTCTACTTCGTTTTCCTACTATGCACCCTCTCAACCTCTCAGTCCCTGAACACTTGCCTTATCTATTCTCCCTGATTTTCCTAACAGAGACATATGCCACACCCTGTTCACAATGTATAACCAAGGTTTAGGTGGGTGGAAGGACACTTCCCAACCTCCGGGGTTTGCTACCCAGAATCCTGAGGGGAACCCTACATGACACATTCACATCTCTGACATATGTTCCCACAACATGCTATGACCAGACAACTGCCACATCATGTTCTTACAGGGGTAAAAACTACTGGATAGCCCTTCCCTCCTCTCTGCTGGAGTCCAGTGCCCCCCTCCTCAATAAAATCATTTCTGCTTCACCCAAATCACTCACCTAGCCTATAGTGATAGGGGAGGACTTCAGGACAAAACACGTCGGACCCCTGACCAGGATGGGTCTTATCCTTCTTCTTGGTTCCTGCCTCTTTCAGTGTTTCTCTAGTTTCTTACAGGAATGTATGCAGGCCTTCACCAATCAAAATGTCACTGAATTCTCCATGGGAGGAGGATATTAGCCCTTCAGAATCAACTACCATTCTAACGAAACCAATACCCCGCCACCTAATTGTTTTACCTGCCAACATAAATCTTTTTTTTTTTTTCATTTCTTCACCCATCTCCAGCAGGAAGTAGCTTCAGAAGAATGAGGCCTTCACCTCTTTTCCCTTCTCCCTATACTTAAAAGGCAGGAATGATGGGTCTTGAATGTGACCGTCTCCATTTTACACACAATAAGCACAAAATAGCTGCCCGCCTTTTCCTTATGAGAAACCTCATGGTTTCTAAGAAATAGAAACTCCTCTACTTCTGCATGGGTGCAACCTTCCACCTGATTGCATCTGCCAGCCTTATCTTCCACTCTGGCACCAAACCCCCTCCCTGATAACATCAGCCTTCCCTACAGTCTATATAAGCTCCCCCACCCCTAGGCCTAGTGCTGCCCTCCATTTTGAGGGCAGCCTGGCAGATTCTTTTTCATTAATAAAGCTTGATCAGTCCCTGGCATGTCAGCTCACTTTCTTTCAGATTGCACTTGTAAGTGAGATCATGTAGTATTTGTCTTTCTGTGTCTGGCTTATTTCACTTAGTATAATGTCCTCCAGATTCATTCATGTTGTAGAAAATTGCAGGATTCTCCTTTTTTTTTTAAGGCTGAATAATATCCCATTTTATGCATATACCACAATTTCTTTTTTCACTCATCAATAGACATTTAGGTTGTTTTCATATCTTGGCTATTGTGAATAATGCTGCAATGAACATCACAGTGAAGATATCTTTTTGAAATAGTGATTTTATCACCCTTAAATATATACCCAGAAGTGGGATTGCTGGATCATATGGTAGTTCTATTTTTAATTTTTTGAAGAACCTCCATATGTTTTTCATAGTGACTCTATTAATTTATATTCCCACCAACAGTGTAGTAGAGTTCCCTTTTCTCCCCACATCCTCGCCAATACTGATTGTCTTCTTTTTTTAATAACAGCCATCCTAACAGGTATGAGGTGATAGCTCATTATGGTTTTGATTTACATTTTATTGATGGCTAGTGATGTTGAGGTCCACTCCTGTCACTTCTATTCAATGTAGTACTAAGATTTCTAGCAAAAGATATTAGGAAAGAAAAAGAAACAAAAGACATCCAAACTGGAAAGGAAGAAGTAAAATAGTCTTCGTTTGCAGATGACAAGTTCTTGTGTGCAGAAAATCCTAAATATGCACAAAAAAACCTGTTAGAACTAATAAATGAATTTAGTGAAGCTGCAAGATACAAAATCAACATTGAAAAATCAGTTGTGTTTCTATACATTAACAACAATCTATTTGGAAAAGATTTTAGGAATGCAATCCCATTTATAAGAGCATCAATAGAATAAAATGCTTAGGAATAAACTTAACTGAGGAAGTAAAAGACATACACTGAAGAGTACAATGCATTGATGGAATAAATTAAAGACAAATAAATGGAAAGACATCCATGGATTGGAAGGCTTAATATTGTTAAAAGTTCACACTACTCAAAGTGATCTACAGATTCAATGTTATCCCCTTCAAAATTATAATGGCATTTTTTACAGAATTAGGAAAAACAATCTTAAAATTTACATGGAGTCAGAATCTTAAAGAGATATCTGCACTCCCATGTTCATTCTTTATTATTCACAGCAGCCAACATGTGGAAACAACCTAAGCATTTATTGATGGATGAATGGATAAGGAAGTTATGGCATATACATACAATGCAATATTATTCTGTGTTAAAATATGAAAAAATCCTGCCATGTGCAACAACAAGAATGAGCTCTGAGGACACAGTGCTAATTGAAACAAGCCAGTCACAGAAGGACAAAACACTGCATGATTCCACTTCTGTGAGGCATCTAAAATAATGAAACCCATAGAAGCAAAGAATGAAATGGTAATCACCAATGGCTGGGTGGAGGAAGAAATAGGGAGTTGGTATTCATTTTAGAGACCAGTTAAGTGATGGAGAGCAGAATGCTTATGGAAATATGGGCTATAAAGATCATTCTAAGGAGGTCTCAGTTGTAAATGACAAGGGAATTATTGGAAACTGGGGCAAAGATCAACCTTGCTATGAACTGGTAAGGAATTTGGCTGCATTGTGTCCATGCCCCAGGAATTTGAGGAAGATGGAACTTAGGAGTTGTGAACCAGATTATCCGGTGGAAGAAATTTCTAAGCAGCAAAGTATTAAGGAAGCCACATGGCTACTTGCAACAGCCTATGCTGAGTTATGTCAGCAAAGGCATGACGGAAAGCCAGAATTTAAAAGGGAAGCAGAACATAAAGATTTGGAAAATTTTCAGCCTGGCCATGTGGTAGAGAAGCTGAGAGCATGCAATGGTGTGGCCCAGTGACCATTAGCTAAGAAGATTAGTACAAAGGAAAGGGATTATCAAGAGAAGGAGAAAAAGGCCCTGAAGGCATTGCAGAAGCCTTTAGGTCCAATCCTTCCATTTCAGGCACAAAGGCCTAAGGAGACAAAACATCTTTGGGAACAGGTCTGAGGCACCCTCCATGGACTTGCTGCCCAGGGCCACCTCGGGGTAGCTGCTCCCCACACCAGCACCCCAGCTGTTTTGGCCACTCCAGCTGTGGCTAAATTGGTCCCAGGTGTGGCTGGACCCATAGCTTTGGAAAATACAAGCCAGGAGCCTTGGCAGTGTTCACATGATGTTAAGTCTGCAGGCTCACAGAATACCAGAGCTCAGAAGGCTTGGGACCCTCCACCCAGATTTCAAAGGATGTATGGAAAAGTCTGGGGGCCCAGGAAGAGAATGTCAGAGGGGCAGATTCACCACATAGAGCCTTCACTAGAGCAATGTCGAGTGGAACCATGGGGTGGGTGTTGCAGCAGAGAAACCCCACCAGTGCCACACCTAGTGGAGCCATGAGAGCAGGACTGCCATGGAGACCTCAGACCTGTGGAGCTACCAGAGTGGAACCCCAGCCTGAGAGAGCTGAAGTGTGGCTGCAACCAGGAAAGCCATAGGAGCAGAGCTGCCCAAGGACTTGGGGACCCAACTGCCACACCAGCATGCAGAGGAGGTGGAACATGGACTCAAGGTACAGGATTCGCCAACTTTGAGATTTAATGCCTGCCCTGCTGGGTTTTGGACTTGTTTGGAACCTGTTACAGCTTTCTTTTGGCCCATTTATCCCTTTCAGAATGGGAATATGTACCCTATGTTTGTCCCACCATTGTATCTTGGTGGTAGATAACTTGTTTTGACTTCACAGATGGGACTTTGAACTTGGGACTCTTGAGTAGAAACAAGTTAAGACTTTGGGATGAAATAAATGTATTTGCATGTAAAGAGGACCTGAGTATTGGGGGTCTGTGGGTGGAATGTAGTGGATTGAATTATATCCCCCCAAAACTCCCTGAAGCTTGAATTGTGTCCCCAAGTTTTATACATTAGAAACTTAGCCCCCACTGTGACTGTTAAGAGAGTGGGAAATCCTATGATGGCAATTGAAATGTGGAGCATTGAAGAGGTGATTAGATTGTAGGACCATGCTGTAGTGAATGGATTAAAAATGGTGGTCAGGGGCATAGTTCTGAGGGTGTTAAAAGAAGAGAAAGCTGTTTAAAAAAAGAAAGCATATTAATGTAGATAGTAGCTCATCTCCCCAATTTTCCTATATCCACATCTTTATTGAATTTTGGTGGGCACAGGAAGTAGCTTACCAGTAATTCCCCATGTTTAATCGAGTACAAAAAGAACCCCATGCATTTTGCTGTGCTAACAGAAATAAACAAGTGCGACTTAGCTCAGAATGAAAAGTGGCTTTATAGCTTGATTAATCACCACACCATTCATAACAACTAGCTTGGCTCTTTATATAGAAGCACATATTTAAATTAAAGCAAGTAATTCATTTTCCATAGGAATCAACATGTATTTCACTTAAATCCCATTTTAATTAGTACTTAAATGCTTCACACTAATTGAATACTTTCTGAAAAACATCAGAGGACTCACCCTTCTTAAAATGTAAGTACTCCTGAACAAAAGTAGACTTCAAATTTATTAATAAATATTTGAAGGCAGGTAATGGTGAAGAAAGGAAACACTAAATGAACATCGATGGAGGTTGGAGAAGTGTCTAAAGGGATCATCAAGCTCTGGCTACCCAACCATCCATATAGCCTTTGCCAGTCACTCATTGTTATTGTCCTGTAGTTTTCTTTTTAGGTTGTATCTTTACCTGATTTTGGTATCAGGGTGAAGTTTGTTTCATAGAATGAGTTGGGGAGAATTGCCTCTGTTTCAATCTTTTGGAAAAGTTTGTAGAGAATTGGTGTTAATTCCTCTTTGAATGTTCGGTAAAATTCTGCTGTGAATCCATCTGGTCCTGGACTTTTGTTTGTTGGGAGCCTTCTGATAACAGCTTCAATCTCTCTTATTGTTATTGGTCTGTTCAGATTTTGTACATCTTCTTGGCTCAAGTTTGGTAGCATGTGTATGTCCAGAAATTTATCCATTTCCTCCAGATTTTCAAACTTGTTGGCATATAGTTGTTTATAGTAGTCTCTAATGATTCCTTGTATTTCAGAGGTATCACTTGTAATATCACATTTTCATTTCTAATTTTTGTTATTTGGATCTTCTCTCCCCTTTTTTAGTTAGCCATGCTAATGGTTTGTCAATTTTATTTATCTTTTCAAAAAACCATACCTTTTGAACATTGTTCTTTTGTATTGTTTTTTCAGTTTAAATTTCATTAAGTTCTGCTCTGATCTTAATGTTTTCTTTCCATCTGCTAACTTTAGGTTTGGATTGTTCTTGCTTTTCTAGTTCTTTAATGGAAGTATAAGGTTTTTCACTTGCCATCTTTCCCTTCTACTGAAGTAAGCATTTAATGCAATAAATTTCCCCCTTAGTACTGCTTTTGCAGTATCCCACAGGTTTTGGTATGATGCATCCTGGTTTTCATTAGTTTCAATAATTTTTTTTTTTTTTTGTCTTTTTTACTGACCGGTAATGGGATCGCAACCCTCAGTGTCGCTCCCGCACCGCGCTCAACCAGTGAGCGGGAACCGGTCTCCACATGGGATCCGAACCCTTGGCGGGAGCACCACCGCACTCCCAGACGGTACACTCTCCAGTGAGCCACCGGGACGGCCCTCAATAAATTTTTTGATTTCCTGTCTGATTTCTTCTTGGACCCATATGTCATTAAGTTGAATGCTGTTTAATTTCCATGTGTTTGTATAGTTCCCAGAATTTCGTTTGGTATTGATTTCTAAATTTAATTCATTGTGGTCTGAAAAAAATACCTGGGATAATGCCAATTTTTTGAATTTTTTGAGACTTGATTTGTGACCTAACATGTGATCTATCCTGGAGAATGATCCATGTGCTGATGAGAAGAATGAATGTTCTGAAGTTGTTGGATGGAATGTTCTGTAGATATCTGCCAAGTCCAATTGGTCTAAAGTGTTGTTTAGATCTCGTGTTTCTCTGTTGATTCTTTGCCTAGATGATCTGTCCAATATTGATAGTGGAGTGTTCAGGTCCCCTGCTATTATTTTATTAGTGTCTGTTTCCTTCTTCAAGTCTAATAGAGTTTGCTTTATAAATCTGGCTGCTCCGACATTGGATGCATATATATTTATGATTGTTATGTCTTCTTGATGGATCAATCCTTTTATCATTATGTAGTGGCCCTTATTATCTCTTTTTATGGTTTTTAGTTTAAGGTCTATTTTATCAGATATAAGAAAAGCTACTCCAGCTCATTTTTCATTTCTGTTTTCATGGTAAATCTTTTTCCATCCTTTCACTCTTATTCTATGTGAGTCTTTGTAGATGAGGTGGGTCTCTTGAAGGCAGCATATAGTTGGGTCCTCCTTTTTAATCCAGTTAGCCAGACTGTGTCTTTTTTGGGGGAATTTAATACTTTTGCATTGAGTTGTTATTGAAAAGTGTTGATTTTACTGATTATTGATTGGATATCTTAGGTGTCTTTTGTTCCTTTCTTTCTGATTTACTGTTTGTCTTCTGTATCTGTTGGTTCCTTGAGTTGTAGATAAAGTGTTTATTTTCTCTTCATTGTTGGCATTTTATTTTATTAGTTGGTTCCTTGGGTTGTAGATAGCATTTTTGTTTGTTTGTTTTCTCTTCATGGATGCCATTTTTATCATACTAGTGGGTTTTGGTTTTTCTTGGGTTTTTATGGCAGTGGTAGTTGTTTTTCAGGTACCAAGCCCAGTACTCCCTTGAGAATTTCTTGTAAGGGTGGTCATGTGGTAGTGAACTCCCACATTTTTTTTTTTTTTTGTCTGAGAAATATACTATTTGCCCTTCATTTTGGAAGGATAGCCTTGCGGGGTAGAGTGTTCTTGGCTGGCAAACTCTGTCATTTAGTATTTTGAATATATCATCCCATTCCTTTCTGGCTTTTAAGTTTAGTGATGAAAAGTCTGATGTTAGTCTGATTGAGGCTCCCTTATAGGTGATTTGATGCTTCTCTCTTGCAGCTTTTAAAATTCTCACTTTGTCTTTGAGTTTTGCCAATTTGATTATAACATATTTTGGAGAAGACCTTTTTGGGTTGAATACATTTGGGGATCTTTGTGCTTCCTGATTCTGAAGATCTGTGTCTTTTCCTATACCTGGTAAGTTTTCTGCCACTATTTTGTTAAATATGTTTTCAATGCAATCTCCTTTTTCCTCCCCTTCTGGAATACCCATGACTCAGATATTTGAGTGCTTAAGGTTGTCTGATATCTCTCTTAGAGCTTCTTCTATGTTTTTAATTCTTTTTTCTTTTTTTTATTGTCTGCCTCTGTTATTTCAAACAGCCTATCTTCAAGGTCAGAAATTCTCTCTTCTGCTTCCGTAAGCCTGCTGGTTAATCTCTCTGTTGTGTTTTTTATTTCACTAAATGAATTCTTCACCTTGGCAAGCTCTGCTACATTCTTTTTTCAGGGCATTGATTTTCTTGTACATTTCTCCTTTCAGGTCCTGTATACTTTTCCTTGTTTCCTTGTGTTGTCTAGCTGAGTTTTCTTCTATCTCATTTAGTTTCGTTAGAATTATCACTTGAAATTCCTTGTCAGACATTTCAAGGGCTTCTTGTTCTATAGGATCTAGATCTTGAGATTTATTACCCTTTGGTGGTGTACCTTCTTGATTTTTCATATTTCTGTTATCTTTCCTTTCATGTTTAGTCTTTGTGGCAGGGGATTTCATGGTCCACTGGTTTGACACTATTGTCTGGCTAGGATGCTGCTGGAGCTGCCAATTTGGCATGGCTGCCTCAGTGTCTGCCCTTTTGCTCACTGGTGCCTGGGGTACATGGTTGCCTCGGGTCTGGGGCCTCTCTGAGGTGGTGATTCTCCAGTCAGTGTGCCCTCGCCTGGGGATGGGATTGGGTGGTCGTGGCATGGCCTATCTGCTGGGTCATATTCTGGCACTACAGGGCACATGGTCTCCATGGATCCTGGGCCCCTCCAGCTGGGTGCTTCTCTGATCAGTGCACCCTCAGTTGGGCTGGGGATGGAGTTGGGCAGTGGCAGCTATGCCTACCTGCTGGGTCAAGAGCTAGCACCACAGTGTGTGTGGTCTCCATGGATCCTGGGCCCCTCCAGCTGGGTGCCTCTCTGATCTGCATGCACTCAACTGGGCTGGGGATGGAGTTGGATGACAGTGGCAAGGCCTACCTGCTGGGTCACACACTGGCACCACAGGGTTCATGATCTGCAATGCTCGGTGGTCTCCATGGATCCTTGGCCCCTCCGGCTGGGTGCCTCTCTGATAGGTGCGCAATCTCACAATTTGTTTTTAAATAAGTCATGTAATAGATGTTTAAATGCAAGGTACCCACCAATTTTATTTTAATGGTGATCACAAAAGAGAAAAGAGAATGGGATTTCATTGTACTTTAATTATTGATTTTACAGTGCTAATCACCTTTAACTTCTGAATAGGAAAAAATCCAGACTGGTTATCTTTTGAATACAGAAAGGTAATATCATGGATAGAAAAGCAATTTTACTTTTAGGACTTCACTAAAATATTTGAACTGAAATAGAAAGTACTCCCACATATGCCACCCCCCCCCCCAAATTTGACAATACAAGTATATACCAAAAAAGTTATAAGAAAGACAATTTGGAAATGAGTATAATTAATGCTTTATAATATGAGAGAGGACTAACAGACTAGAGGAAGTGAAGCAGGGATGAAAGACAAATAAATCAAAAGTTTTTCCTTGTATCTATACATAGTGCACATCTATTAGAGTGTTGACTGCTTACTTCCTTTCATTGCTGATAACACAAGACCTCTGCTCAGTAAGGACCCTATTCTAGCTGGCTTTCTTGGACCTTACTGCATCTCCTTCACTCTTTGCACCACAGGAATATGCGTGGACATATTCACTCAATCTTGTATAGCATTTTAAGTCTTGGGTCGATACGTTGTTAGGATGGGAGTGTCAGTATGCAGGTAGAGAAGGAGGTAGTCTGTGGTCATCTTGCCACCAAGTAGAGAGGGTCAGTATCCAACCAGATTTTAGAGTTATAGAGAAAAACAGAGCTTCAAAGACATTCTTTGAATCTCTAGGTATTGTCCTACATGCTCATTCCATTTATGTAAGACAATAACCTACCTCCACCCTTTTTGCTGATTATATTTGAGTTAATTTCTGTCACTTGCAGTAAAAAGAATACTGCCTAATTCATTATGCATGCTCATTCTGTTTTCAGTATAGTGTTTTTTGTAGAAAGATAAGGTAAAATTTTTTAAGAATGATGTCTGTGAAAATTCTTTGAAAACCATCAAATTATTTTATATTTCATCAAATAAACTTTCAGTGGTTTAGTTTGGTTCTAATATACCTGAGTAGGTTGGATTTCTTTGTGATTGGCTTTTTCTACCCAATATTGTAATTCTAAGAGCTGAAGACATAGTAGATTCATAAAATGGGAGAGATGAAAAATTATCAAAGTTCCCAAAGTATAAAGTTGGCTCCTTGTTTAGCTAATTCCTAAAATTATAACCAATAAATATCAAAATAAAAAATTGCCCAAAGGTAGATAATATGAAAAAAGATAAAGAAAGAACAAGGATATGGGTAATCTGCATCTAACTAATCTATTTTTTTGATTTGAATATTTTGAAAAACATGTTTACTCATTCCTTCAGTAGGATACTAAACATATTTCAACTTGGCCTCCTGCTTTATGTATTTAACTATTGAAAGTGAGATGATTAAATTAAATTAAATTTGCTTCATAATTAGAAATAGTGATTAGAAAAAATAATGTATCTGTATAATGCTGACCCTATGCATTAATGTGAATTAAGGGGGCCTTGTCTTGCAGGGCCCTAGACCTAGTGAATCTCCTTTTTCCTCTTCTATATTCAGTTGAGGCTGTATATCAACATATGAGTATAAATGACAGTTGTTTTTGCTCGTTCTGGGCCTTAAAATCTTGACCACAATACTTTAGGCCTACTCATTTTTTTTCAATGTTAAGTAGAGGTAGTTATTTTAACTCAGAATTCTATGAAGACAAAAAGTAAAGCAGTGGCCAAAAAAAAAAAAAAAAGATAATTACTGAGTGCTTATTCTCTGAAAAGCATGTTTTCAAGCATTTTCAGGTATTGCCACTGTATTAGTCTGTTTCTGTTGCTTATAACAAAATACCTGCAACTGGGTAATTTATAAAGAAAACAAAATTTATTGCTTACAATTTTGGAGGCTGGGAAGTCCAATGCCCAGGAAACACATTAGAACCATGCTCATTACTCCGTGAATAGATCAATCCATTCATAAGGGCACATTCTTCACAATCTAGTCACCTCTTAAAGGCTCTGCCTTTCAGATATCATAATTGGATTTCCCTACTTAATGCTATTACAATGGAGATCAAGTTTCCATACCTGAATTTCTGAGGGACACATTTGACCCACAGCAGGTTCATAGTATTTTTATTTTTAAGTCTAATCAAGTATGTGCGATCTTCTACACAGAGTGTTCAGTCTGTTCATATTCAGTGTATCAGTTTGATATTTCATATTTGTGCATTATTTATTTTACAATATGTCCTTCTTTTCACATATTATTGAGTTTTAAAATAAAGTTTCTATTCAATCCTTTTGTCTGGGTTGATTCAGAAATTTCAGTCTACTTTTCTAGTTCCTTAAGTAGCTTCCATTTTCAGCACTGGTAATCAGATAGATGTATATTTTCTACCATTATGATAAAGCAAATTATTAACTATATTTTGCCCCAAGTTGTTCTGATCTTCTGCTGCTTTTTCTTCACCTCCAAAAAATAAGACTTTTATAATACTTGCAGTTTGTACTCTCCTCCCAATCTTCAGAAAAGAAAGATAGTTGGAACCTTTTACAACACTATCTGCATCACAGCTCCACAACCTTGCCTTTTAATAGCTTTGGTAATAAGAAATTATTAGACGTTCTATTACGTTGAATCAAATGACCTCTTCTATTTTATATTGTTATTTAGCATTCACATTATATAATCCCAGATAGATTATATTTTCTATTCAGATGTAACCTGATGTATTGCAACATTTATTACACACCACTATTTCCACTATTTTACATCTATCTTGATCACAAGGGTTCAATCCTGATCCTCTTGTTTTCTATTAGAGTCCTTTCCTGAATGTTTCTTCAGGTTTTTTATGTCTATTTTATTGTGTCTGAGTCCTTGGAAAAACGTAAATACCTTTCTTTGATCCTGATAATTGAGTGTATCTTAATTGTCAATAAATTTCTTAGGCTGGATATTTTTTTTCTCAATAGCTTCAAATGTTACAGATTATATAGCCAACCATAGTCTAATATTTTTCCTTTACAAATGCTTTAATCTTTTACCTAAAGATTCTTCTTATTATTCCAGGGATAAGAAATTTTACCTGGATTTTTGTGTGTGTCCTTTCACACAATTCTAACCTGAAACTTGGTGAATCTGTTAAGTCTGCCATTTCATGTCTTTTCTCCCACTAAGGCAAAGTTTCTAGTTTTTCCTACTATTTTTTCATTTATTATTGCCTTTCCTCTGTTTTGTCTTTATTTCATCTTCTGGAATGCTTTTGGTTTGCACACTACTTTTTTACACATTTTCTAATCTCTCATCTTTGCTTTCATGGTTGACAATATTGTATTTTGTTCTGTGGTTGAGATAGATTTTCAGTTTGATATTACATTCAACTTACTGAACACCCCACAGTGACCATCACCTCTTTCAATTAATCTACCATGTTTTCACTTAAACATAGCATTTTTACCTTAAGAAAGTCCCTATTTGTGGATTGCTTAATATGTTAAGTGTCATTAAAATTCTCTATATTTTTTAAAGTCATTCTACTTTGTTAGAGTCCATTTTTGAACATTATCTTTGTTATTCCTTTCTCTGGCTCTTAACTCTTTCCATCTCTTGTCTGTTTATTAAGGTTCACTGGGGCACCTAAGTGGTAGTCATCCCCAGAGATATGGAATGCACTGTAGCCTTGCTCCATTGAGCCCCTCACGTAATATTAGACAGGTTGCCAGTGCTCGGGAAGAAACTTCTCTGTACCCAAGTGTCCTCACATTTTTGCTGTCTTAAGGGTGAATTACTTAGATCACTAATCTACTCAGTTCATGAGTGACTAAAGAAATTATATTAGCTCATGGTGACCAATGTCACCCTTGCTGGGGGAGAGTAGGTAATAGGGGTAGATTGCTGAAAACCAAGCTTTTCCTACAATCAATCCCTATTAATAGACTCTCCAAAATATCCCCTCAGGCCTAGAGAGGAGAAAGACCACCTAGTGCCTTCTGCCAGGATTCAGCCTGAGCCCTTTCAAGCCCTCTGACTGTTTGACATGTGGTTACTTGACTCAGAAGTAGATGGGTTATGACTGAGAGTAAATAGAGACAAGAAGTGTTTATGTCAGATTATCTGCAGAATGACTAGGTATGAGCATTTTTAACGTTTTCAAAAAAATTAATTTTAATTTTTTATTTATTTTTTATTGGTTTTGAATATTCATGGAGTACAAAGCTGACCATCACCACTCTTGCCCAAGATATGATGGCCAGAATAATACTGGCATCATGTCCATTACCACAAATTGTGATTATACCCCATCCCCCTTTCCCCCACTCCACTTTGTATCCGTAGGTGTGCTCTCTCCCTCTGCAAGTCCAACATACCACTGTGGTCTCTTTTTTTTTTTATACAAATATGTTATAAATTGCCCCCAAGAAGTTTACCAATTACAGTTACATAAGAAATACATGGGTGGAAAGACAATAGTTAAAATGTTTCAAGACATTATGTGCTAAGAATTGTTTTAAGAATTTTACATGTATAAATATTCTTCAAAAAAAGAGTGTATGTCATTATTTTAGTAACTCTCACAGGCATAATGTTAAGGGAAAACATCTCAAAATAATATAGTGTAAGATTTCATTCATTTAAAAAAGATAGAAAATATATAAATATATATATATATCTGCAAACTATATGCATATACATATACAGTTTACTTACATATATGCAAAAAATTAGAAAAAAAAACAACACAGCACAGTGTGGGGATATGGGTTTGGGATGGAGTGAGGAGAAACTTAGCTTTTATTATTTATACTTTTATATCGATTGAATCTTTTATAATGAAGGTATGTTCACGTATTGCTTAAATTATAACATACCAACAACTAATCTTGAAGATTTCATTTTATAGTTATCGTTAATCCTATGTTGGAGTGAAGATAAAGAGAATATATAGGAAAAATAGTAAATCCTGGCTTGTTTATGGTATCTTAGAACTCTGATGAAAAAGAGAAGCAAGAGAGATAGAAAAGGACAAAACAAGTATTTGTCTCCATTTCCTTTCTCTGGGCTTTGGCCTCATGAGTGGGAGTTATTTCAATAAGTTGAGAGAGTACCAAAAGCAGGGGGATATTGCCTCACTTCTGCATTTGGGTCTCAGAGAAGAGACAACTGTATAGACGGCCTGTTCTGATTATCTTTTGCTGCATTGAAAACACTCCAAAATTTAGTGGCTAAAAACAACGATTTATTACCCCTAATAGTTCTGTGGGTTGACTAGGCTCAAGCAAATGGTTTCTACTTGGCATCTGTTATGCAGTTGCAGTCAGACAAACTAAACACCCAAGATGTCTCACTAACATGGCTGGTGGATGATTTTAGCTATTTGCAAGGAGTTCAATGAGGGCTGCCTGCCAGTGCCTACACACGGCCTTTTTATGTGATTTGGGTCTCTCATAATAGGTGCTGAGCAGGAGTGTACCAAGATCAAGTCTTTCAAGAGAACTTGGTGGAAGTTGCATGGTTTCTTATAACTAGTCATGGAAAACTCAGACTGTCACTTCTACCATGTTTTATTTGTCAAAGAGAAAAGAGGAAGGAAATAGGTTTGATGTGTTAAGTTTTAACAGCAGAAGAGCATGTAGAAAAGGAGATATTTTGTGGCTATCTTTGAAAAATATAAACTATCATAGGGTCATACAACAATGGGAACATTCCAGGCTACTTAACTGAGAAGAAAGTTATTGTCAGATAGAGAGAAATTCTAATGACCAGTCTCTAGCTTCCCTTAGTTTTTCAGGCCAGGTAGATGTGGGAAGTGGCAGAGACACAATTGTCTACAACCAGCAAGAGCTTTGAAGAGGCTGTGAGCAAAGGGATGGCTGATGTTTTCTGGAACTATTGCCCAAATAAAAAATGGAGACCACTGTCTGTAGAATTGAGTAGAGGAGATGAGCAAGTTTCTGGCATTCAGGAAGACAATAAGCATTTCACCAGAGAGTAGTGAAATTCAACCAGTACTTAGCCATATATCCAGATAGCCAATGAGTGCATGAGACTTTCTTACCATATATCCAGACATATTGTTAAGGAGGGAAACTCAGAGGAAAAAAGCTGATATAATGGGCATCTTTATTTGGGAGAGTCTGAGCATTTTTTGATAGGATTGTTTAAATGATCAGATGAGATAAAAGTTTAAACTAGATTAACTAGATTGTATACTTAGTACTTTTTTTTTTTTTAGTAGCTTGTTGGCTCTATCCTGTTTGTCTCCCTACCATGATGTCTGGATATAAGAGGAGACACCTCAGAAAGTAAATGCACCTAATAATAAAACTTCAAAATATATAAAACCAAAGGTCATACAAGGATAATTTGATTAATCCACAATCCAATGGGATATTAAAGCAGGTAGAAAATTATTAAGGAGATAATTTGACCATGCCAATTAGTAAGGTTGGTTCGATAAATATATATGAGAACTCTAGAATGAACAAGTAGAAAATAGGCATACTTTTCAGGTACATGTAAAGTTTACAAAACTTGACTACGTATTGGGCCATAAAGTAAATCTTTTAAAAATTTCAAAATATTGATACCGTTTAAAGCATATTCTCTGATTTCAATACAATTAAATTAGAAATAAACAAAAAAGATACTTAACATATAACTATATTTATTTTTAATATAAAAACAGTTACAAATGGTATGCAAATTAGAGAGAAAATCATAAAGGAAATTACATGATTTTAAAAACTAAATGATAATACAGATACTGAGCATAAAGGCTCAGAAAGGATAAAATTTAAAAAGGATAGAGAAAGAAGTACCAGACAAATACTAAGCAAGAGAAAAGTGAGATTGTTATCCCAACATCAGGCAAAATGATCTCAAGAGAACATAATATTTAAAAATAAAGATTATCTCTACATAATAACAGTTTTATTTTACCAGAAATATGCAACAGACTGAGCCTAATAAAATAGCCCCAAATATGCATAAAGCAAAATTTGATAGAATTATGGAGAGAAATTGACAAAGCAACATCAACATGATGGTGATGATGATATATATTTACACCTCAATTATTTATAGGTCAAATAGATGAATATAGCTCATGGGATATAGAACAGTTGGTATACAGCAATTGGGAAAACTCGTTGCTAATAATATAAAATAATTAATAAGTTTAAGCTACTGTACATATATGGAGCTCTGCACTCAATGGTTAAAAAATATCAATCTATTTCACAACATTCCTCAAAATTGGTCATGTACTAGGCAAAAAACAGCCCGTATTAGAAATTATATGAGAGTTTGTTAATATGGCTTAAATAAACTTAAGTATATAAAGATCAATAGATTTTATTTATAATAGTAATAACCTTATAGAAATGTAATTATAAAACTTATGTTCATATCTGTAGTAAAACCTTAAAAATACAGTATTAATTTAACAAAATTACAAGAATAATGTGAATAACACACCCAAATATAATTAGAGAACACAAAACAAAAAATGCACTAGGTTCCTGGAAGGGAAAATTTAATATAAAATACATACTATTCCCAAATCAGTATATAGATTAAATATGATTTTCATAATAACATTAATATGACCTGTGGGCTAAAGGTGAAATTTCAATAAAGTGATTTAAAAGTTTAAAGGCATAATCTTGAAAGATAAATAGGGAGAAGGTACTTGCCTTGTCAGATATTAAAATTTACTATAATGTAGCTGTCATTAGAGAAATAGAAATTGGCATATTAATAAATAAATGAAACAAATTCAGAAATTGATCCAATTTATTAGAAATAGCTTACCTCACTTCACTTCTCAGAAGCACTTAACTTGGTTGATCATTTCTTTTTTCTTTTTAATGCTTAAACTTTTTTTCATTGAAGTATAACATTAATGGTAAGTCACATTTATTAAAGTGTCCTAATCTTAAGTGACTAGTTCAGTGCATTTTTCCAAGTTTACACACTTATATAACTATACCTGGATCAAAATACAGAATTTTAGGAACATCCCAGGCACCCCTCACTTGCTCTCTCCAAGTCAATACTTGCCCAAAGGTAATCACTATACTGACTTCTATCATCAACTACTAGATTTTCTTGTTTTTGAAATATATATGGAATAATACAATATGTCCTCTTTTGTGTCTGGCTTTTTTTCTCAACATTACAAATTTGAAATTCATCCATGTTGTGGCAAGTAGTCATAGATTCATTCTCAACGCTTTATAATATTTTGTTACA
Source organism: Galeopterus variegatus (assembly GCF_000696425.1). Lineage (NCBI taxonomy): Eukaryota > Metazoa > Chordata > Mammalia > Dermoptera > Cynocephalidae > Galeopterus > Galeopterus variegatus. The sequence goes on from NW_007737966.1 coordinate 25,854, forward strand.
TGAATGTCTTAATTCGTTTATCCTATTTATTCATTCTGTTTATGAACATTTGAGTTGTTTAAAGTTTGGGCCTATTAAAACTATTGCTACTATGAACATTTTTGTAGACATCTTTTGATGAATATATGTACACCTTTATTTTGAGTGCATATATAGGAGTGAAATTGTGGGTCACAGGTAAGGATATATTCAACTTTAGTATACACTGTTAAACAATATTCCAAAGTAGTTATACCAGTATATAATCTAAATGAAACGTGTACATGATTGTTGGTTAATCCATGTGCTTATAAACACTTGGCAATGTCTATTATCTTAACATTGGAAATTGAATATGTAATTGTGTCTTACTGTACTTTCGATTTGAATTTTCTTGATGTCTAATGCTACTGAACACTTCTTAATATTTTACTGGTTTTTATGGTATACTTTTTTTTTTGAGGTGCCTGTTCATGTTTGCCTATTATGATTGGGTTGCTTATATTTTTCTTAATGATTTATATGAATTCTTGATAACTTCTGTGTGAAATACCTTTGTCAAATATATTTATTTCATATATATTATCACATTCATTTGCTTGCATTTCCAAATTATTAAAGGCTTTATTTAATTTTTCAATTATTTTCCTTTACGGTTTTTATTTTCTGTGTTCTGTGTAACCTATAATCATAAGGTACTTTCTTTTGTTTTCTTATGGAAGAATTATTGTTTTGAATTTCACATTTAAATCCACAATATACTTTCAACTGATTTTTGCATATAAAGTAGAGGTTTTATTATTTTTATATGAACAGGATGTCTAACTGACCTAGAAGCATTTATTAACATCCCAGTCACCTCTCACTTGCTCAAAACCTGCCCATTTATCATCTTTCAACCACACTGACATTTTTTAAAAATACACTAAGCTTTTTCTCTTAAAGACTACATAGCTTATCTTCCATCATCTTGGAATACATTTCACATTCCTCCCACAAAAGAACATCAAAAAGTGTCCACTGCCACCACTGCCACTGTTGCTGGAGCCATTGTCCAATCTAAGAACCACTGTAGCTCCCTACAGAGTGAGGGAGGCTGTTGTAGCCAACAGTACTGCTGCCACCCCTAAGAAGTAACCCTGCTGCTGCTGCAGACAATGCAGACATGAGGGAGGCAGTTGAAGCTGCTGCCTCTGCTGTTGCCACTGAAAGATAGCCCTGCTGAAGCTGTGGACATCATAGCTGTGTGGGTCATGGCTGCACCCAGTGCAGCCAAGTGAGCAGCTGCTGTAACCATGGCTGTTGCAGTTGCTGCCATCACTGGCACCATCAGCAGCCATAAACATCATATGAGCAACCTGCCACTGCTGGAGCCACTGCTGCTACATGGGCCACCTGCCAAAGACACCAGCACAGCCACGGCCACTGCAAGGGTGGCCTGCTACCACACAATAGCCATACTAGCCACTGCCACTGTGCAGATGGACCACTGACCACTTGACTGCATTAACATAAGGTGGGTTACCAGCAGAGTCCAGGGAAGAAGAGCAATAGAAGAAACAACTGCCCTCCCAGGTGACCAAACATCAACACAGAGATATTAGAAATATTTAAAAACAATAAAAATATGAGTATACCAAAGGAATGCAATAACTCTCAAGTATCAGACCCCATAGAGCATGAAATCCTTGAAATGACTGAAAAGGAATTCTGAATAAAAGTCTTAAGGAAACTTAATGAGATACAAGAAAACACTGTTAGATGATGCAATGAATTGAGCAAAACTATCCAGGATATGAAAAACAAAATTTACAAAGAGATTAATACTTTTAAAAAGAATGTAGCAGAACTAATGGAACTGAAGGAGTTGTTCAATGAAATTAAAAACACAACTGAGATCTTAAGCAGCAAGCTAGAGCAAACAGAAGACAGAATTTCTGATCTTGAAGACACTCTTTTTAAAATAACTCAGGCAGACAAAAAGAAAAAAATATTTTTTAAAAATGAAGAAAATCTAAGAGACATAGCAGGCAACCTTAAGCACATAAACATCTGCATCATGTGTGTTCCTGAAAGGGAGGAGAAAGGAAAAGGCATTGAGAATATATTCAATGAAATAATAGCAGAAAGCATCCCAGGTATATAGAGAGACACAGATATTCAGATTCAGGAAGTTCAAAGATCCCCAAAGAGATTCAATCCAAAAAGTTCCTCTCCAAGACACATTATAGTCAAACTGGAAGAACTCAAAAACAAAGAGAGAATCCTAAAAACAGCAAGAGAAAAGTGTCAAGTCACCTGTAAGGGAGTCCCCATTAGACTAACAGCAGACTTCTCAACAGAAATGCTACAGGCCAAAAGAGAATGGGATGACATATTCAAAATACTAAAAGAAAAAAACTGCCACCCAAGAATACTATATCCAGTAAAACTATCCTTCAGAAATGAAGGAGAAATAGTGTATTCCTCAGATGAACAAAAAGTAAAAGACCACCACATGACTACCCTACAAGAAATCCTCAAGAGAGTTCTGTACCTGGAATCCCCAAAATGGTAATCACTACCATGAATACACAAGAAAGAACAAAACAAACTGGTAAACAAAAATGCAAATAAGAAAGAGAAAGAAACAGTATATTACCACCTCAAAAAATCAACAAAGACCTAAGACAAACAATAAAAGGGAAAGAAAGAAACAAAATATATTTAAAATATCCAAATGAAAATTGATAAATTACCAGAAGGAAAACAATACCTTTCAGTAACAAGTGTAAATAACAAGTGTAAATTTCCCACTCAAAAGACACAGAACAATTGATTGGATTAAAAAGGTAGACCCAACTCTATGCTGTCTTCAAGAGAATCACTTCATGGAATATACTATAAAGCAAATGTACCTCACAGTGCCTTGCAGTTTCAAATATTCACCTTGCAAAAGACAGGAATTTTCCCCCAGGCTATTGAATCTCTGTTGCAAGATAAGAATTGTAATGCAGCAAGGTTGCTGGCTCAAAGACAGACAAGTTACTAATTGATATGCAAAGTTACTAAAAAGCTGCTGGAGGGAAAAGGAATTTTGGCTAAATCAAGCCTTTGTTAGTGGATCACTTAATTGCCTAACAGAATGTCATCTGACTTGTTTTTACTGAATGTTACCAGCTTCTATTGTAAAACTTGTTAAACTGTACTTAGCAAAACCCCACCTATGTCTCTTCCTATAACTTCTCGGTCTAGAGAATAAATGCAGGAAGAGAACCCTAATACGTGGTTAATTTCCCAAATTGAAGAAATGCCTCGTGCTTGAAGAAGTTCTGGGATATTAACCGCTTTCTGGGGCTTCTAACTGCTCAAAAGAGATGGGCTTTGAGTAATCTTTGGTGGCTCCATCACCCAGGGGAAAAGGGGTGACAAATCCATGGGAGGCAAAGCAACAACTTCACCTGTAGAACTGCACACAGACTAAGAGTGAAGAGATGGAAAAAGATATGCATGCAAATGGAAATCAGAAACAAGCAGGAGTATCTATTCTTATATCAGGTAAAATAAACTTTAAACCAAAAACTATAAAAGGAGACAAAGAAGGCCATTATTTAATGACAAAAGGATCTATCCAGCAACAAAGCATAACAATCATAAATATATACATGCCCAATATTGGAGCACCCAGATATACAAAGCAAACACTATTAGACCTGAGGTAAAAGATAGATCCAAATACGATAATAGATGGGGACCTGAACACTCCTCTCTCAGCACTGGACAGATCATCTAGGCAACAAATCAACAGAGAGACACAGGATTTAAAACTCACTTTAGACCAATTGGATGTGACAGATATCTACAGAACATTTCATCCAACAACCACAGAATATGCATTCTTCTTATCAGCACATGGAAGATTCTCCAGGATAGAACACATATAGGATCACAACAAATTTTTTAAAAATTCAAATCATTTCATGTATCTTTTCAGACCACAATGAATTAAAACTAGAAATCAGTAACAAGAAAAATGCTGAAAACTATACAAACACATGTAAATTAAACAATATGCTCCTGAATGACATATAATTCCAAGAAGAAATTAAACAGGAAATCAAAAATTTCTCAAAACATGAAATAAAAGGTACATCATACCAAGACTTGTGGGGTACTTTAAAAGCAGTACTAAGAGGGAAGTTTATTTCAATAAGCACTTACATTAAAAGAATAGAGAGGTTTCAAATAAACAACCTAATGCTATACCTCAAAGAACTAGAAAATAAGAACAATCCAATTCCAAAATTAATAGACAGAAAGAAAAAAATTAAGATCTGAGCAAACTAAATGAAATAGAAACCCCAGAAAATGATACAAATGATTAATGAAACAAAAATTTGATATTTTGAGAAGATAAATGAAATAGACAAACCAATTGCTAGGCTAACTAAAAAAGAAGAGAGAAGATTTAAATAACAAATATTAGAAATGAAAAAGGAAACATTACAACTTATACCACAAAAATACAAAGAAACATTAGAGACTATTATAAGAAACTGTATGCCAACAAATTTGAAAACCTGGAGGAAATGGATAAATTTCTCGACACATACAAATTACCAAGACTCAAACAAGAAGACACAGAAAAACTGAAAATACCAATAACAAGCAATGAGTTTGAAGCAATAATTAGCAGTCTCACAACAAAGAAAAGCTGAGGACTGGACAGCTTTACTGCTGAATTCTACCAAACCTTTAAAGAGGAATTAATACCAATTCTCTTCAAAGTATTCCAAAAAAATTGAAACAGAGACCATTCTCCAAAACTCATTCTGTGAGACTAGCATCACCCTGATACCAAAACCAAAGATACAACAAGAAAAGAAAACAAAGGGCCAATATATTTGATGAACATAGATGCAAAAATCCTCAGTAAATACTAGCAAATAGAACACAGAAATACATAAAAAAAATTATAGACCATGATCAAGTGGGATTCATTCCAGGGATGCAAGGATGTTTCAACATATGCAAGTCAATACATGTGATACATCACATCAACAAAATCAAGGATAAAAAACATAATTATCTCAATAGTAAGAGTAAAAAACATTTGACAAAGTTCAACATTCTTTCATGATAAAGACTCTCAGCAAATTAGATATAGAAGAAACACACCTCAACACAATAAAAGCCATATGCAACAAACTCACCACCAATATCATCCTGAATGGGGAAAAGCAAAAAGTTTTTCCCTTAAGAATGGGAACAAGACAAAGATGCCCACTCTCACCACTTCTGTTTAATGTAGTATCTGAAGTACTAGCCAGAGCAATAAGGCAAGAAAAAGAAATAAAGGGCACACAGATTGGAAAAGAAAAATTCAAATTGTCCCTGCTTGCAAATGACATGATCCTATATGTAGAAAAGCCTAAAGATTCTACCAAAAAACTCTCAAAGTTGATAAATGATTTCAGCAAAGTTGCAGAATACAAAATCAATATGCCAAAATCAATAGTATTTTTATACTCCAACCGTGAACTAGCAGAAAAAGAAATCAAGAAAGCTAGCACATTTACAATAGTTAGCAAAAAAATAAAATACCTAGAAATAAATTTAGCCAAGGAGGCAAAAGATCTCTACATGGAGATCTGCTATCACTGCTGACAGAAATTAAAGAGGACACGAATAATGGAAAGATGTCCATGCTGTTGGATTGGAAGAATTAACATTGTGAAAATGTCCATATTACCCAAAGTGATCTACAAATTCAATGTAATCCCCATCAAAATACCAATGACATTCTTCACAGAAATAGAAAAAAACAATCCTAATATTCCTATGGAAAAAGAAAAGACCCTGAATAGCCAAAGCAATCCTACACAAAAAATGAATCAGGAGACATAAGATTACCTGACTTGAAATTATACTACAAAGCTATAGTAACCAAAAAAGTTTGGTAAAAACAAACATTCTGACCATTGAAACAGAATAGAGAACCCAGAAATCAACCCACAAACTTAAAGGCAACTGATCTTTGACAAAAGTACCAAGAACATACATTGGGGAAATGACTGCCTCTTCAGTAAATTGTGCTGGGAAATTGGGATGTCCATATGTAAAGAATGAAACTAGACCCATACCTTTCAGCATATACTAAAGTCAATTCAAAATGGGTTATAGACTTAAATATAAGTTCTCAATCTATAAAACTCCTAAAAGAAAACATAGAGGAAACACTTCAGGAAGTAGGACTGGCAAAGACTTCATGAATATGACCCCAAAAGCCCAGGCAACCAAAGGAAAAATAAACAAATCGGATTATATCAAACTAAATGGCTTCCACACAGCAAGAGAAACAATCAGTAGAGTGAAAAGACAACCCACAGAGTGGGAGAAAATATTTGCAAACTATGCATGCAACAAAGGATTAACATCCAGAATATACAAGGAACTCAAACAACTTAACAGTAAAAAAAACAAGTAATCCAAATAAATAGTGGGCAAAGGAGCCAAATAGGCATTTCTCAAAAAAAAGATATACAAATGGTCAACAAACACATGAAAAAATGATCAGTATTGCTCAGCATCAGAGAAATGCAAATCAAAACCATATTGAAATATCATCGCTCCTCAATTAGACTGGCCATTTTCAAAAATACATTTTCAAAAAGACAGAATAGGGCCAGCCCGGTGGCGCACTGGATAGTGCGCCGCTTGGGAAGCGCGGCGGCGCTCCCGCCGAGGGTTCGGATCCCACATACAGACCGGT
>NW_007737966.1:33541-48089 GCF_000696425.1 Galeopterus variegatus
CAAAAAGACAAAAAGACAAAAAGACACACACACACAAAAAAAAAAAAAAAAAAAAAAAAAAAGAGGAGCCCTCCTACACTGCTGATGGCACTGTAAATTAATGCAGCCATTATGAAAAACAGTATGGAGATTCCTGCAACAACTACAGATAGAACTGCCATACAATCCAGCAATCACACTACTGGGTGTGTATCCAAAGGAATGCAAGTCATCATGTTGAAGGGATACCTTCACTCTCATGTTTATCACAGCTCTATTTACACCAGCTAAGAGTTGGAACCAACCTAAATGTCCATTGTTTGATGACTGGATAAGGAAAATGTGGTATATTTATACAATGGAATACTGATCTTCCAAAAAAACGAATGAAATACTGCCATTTGCAGCAACATAGATGAGCTTGGAGAAAATTATGTTAAGTGAAATAAAGCAGGAACAGAAAGAGAAATACCACATGTCCTTACTCGTAAGTGGGAGCTAAAAAAACAAAAAGAAAGAAAGAAAGAAACAACAATCACAATGATATGTTGAACTTTCAAAAGAAGAGAACGGATCTGAGGTGCCATAGGTGGGAATGGGAGAGTGGAAGGAGGTAAGGGAGAAATTGTTAAAGACCCATGAAAAACAGTTACATTATATAATGTTGAATATACTAATTATCCTGATTTCAGAATCACATATTACACACAGGTATTGATATTCAACTCTACCCCACAGATATTTACAATCAACTATGTTTCAATAAAAAATAAAAATAATTACAAAGAAATAAAGCTGGAGGGTAAACAGTATAAAAAAACAGCAACAATTGTGCTATGTGTTCATTGTTAGGATGCTGACTTCAAATATAACTTGGGGAAAAAGTTTCAATATTTTCTAGTATCCTTACCTTATCCTTATCTAGCTGCCTTTCTCATTGAAAAATTATAGGGCAAATGTATTTAAATTTTCATCACAGGAAAATAATTTTCTCTGTTGATATATTTGTGGGAAATATGGAGGTTTAAGAGATAGAGATACCAATAGCAGATTTTTTTTTTCATTATGTATAATTATTCTCATTAGATAATTGTAGGGTAGCTGAAAGTTCTCTCAATTTTTAGTATACATTCAAGAACAGACTGGGACCTTTTTCTAACTTTTGAACATGTCTGAATTGTCTCTTTTGTTTAGTATGCAAAGCATGCATTTATGATACATGATTTTAGTAGTATCAGGAAAAGACAATAAACAATAACTTCCAATGTGGTACGATTTAGAGATCTCTAGAAATCCTGCCTGAAAATATCTTTCATTGCCTTGAAATAGTGTTGAAGTTTTTACACAAATCAATCCTTAGGCTAAGGTTCCAAATATCCTTCTTGAAATACTCACTTGCTAACTAGGAATAAAGTTATATTTTGAGCTCTTTTCATTCCACGTGGAAAGAAAAAGGCCAACTGACGTTTTACATTCTTTTGTTCTGTCATTGTTTTAGCCTACTTGTGGGCTTCCATAAACAAAAGACCATTGACTTAAAAAACAGAAATTTATTTTCTCATGGTTCTGGAGGCTATGAAGTTCAAGATGAAGGTTCTGGCAGATTCAGTTCCTTGTGAGGTCTCTCTCTCCCTAGATTGCAGACAGTTGCCTTCTCACTGTGTCCTCATGTGGCAGAGAGAAAGCTCTGATGTGCCTTACTCTTCTTATAATGACACCGGACCTATCAGATTAGGGTCTCCTCACCCTTATAATCTCATTTAACCTTTATCACATCCTCACAGATCCTATCTCTAAATACAGTGGCATTGGGGGTTAAGGCTTCAAAAATGAATTTTGTGGGGACAAATCATTTGATTCATAACAGACAATTTCCTCCCTCTTTCTTCCTATTTCAACACCTTCTGACTCAAAAACAAAACACATCTAACTCCCCAAATTCCCCAACCAAATAATGTAGTTAAGGACCCAAGAGATAATAGGAGGAGACATATGGAAATTGTAGATAACCTAATCCTTATGCTGTCATGTTTAAGGCCAAGTTTCTTCCTGCTAAATTACTGGGCAGTGACAAGGCATCCGTTTTCTTTTATTTTCATCTCTCTTCAGGTCAGAATGCAAAGTACACTTTCTAGCAGTGTAGTTTTCCTAACAAACTTCCATTAGAATGGATGGTAAAGTGAGTTCATTATACAGTATTGTTACCTATATAACCAAGTGAAAAATGATCAGATGAGATGGGAATTGGTAGAAATATCCCCCAAAGCCAAAATATTTTAGTGAAGGAACAAGCACTTGTCTATCAAGCAGTCACTGTTCAAAAAAGGGTATTGATAATGTGTTGGCAATAGTGAGTGTTGCTGTCACTAGCAGCAGACTTTTACAAAGGAAGCTGATTTAAAGAAAATCATTCCCAATTACATGCAACAAAGTACTTTTCAGAGCAATGCATAGGGATTTAGCTGTGTGATTCATATTAATAGTAATGCATTTCACACAGCAAAATCCCTATACAGTGTTTTGTAAAAGTACCCTAGAGAGTTTACAAGAGGCACTATTTTGTCTTATATACATGGTCTGACTACAAATCATATGGTTATTAGAATGATTTGTAAAAGAGAAACTGTTTTAGCCTTCTAATATTTCATCTTTTGCTACAGACAATGATATGCCTTCTGTCAATGGTGGCTTGAATGGGGATTATGTGATAGCAGAAGTTCATGTTTCCAAGAAACTGAAAGATATAGATTTTCAGTTTTAGATGCTATATTTCTTTATGTGAGAGAAATACAAATGAAGACTTGTCATTTCTTTCTGATGTAAGCGCAAATCTTCCAGTTGCTACACTTGCATGAGAATGACTTAATCAAATAACCTTTCGGCTATAATCTGGGTAAAATAAACATTTCAAACAAAAGAACCTGAATAAAAGTTTTACCAAGTATATTGATAAATGAAGGTGCATTTGAAAACTGAGTCATACGTCTGATTAAATTCACAATTTCCTGTTGGTTGCTTGTTTCAAGATTGTATCCAAGCAGCATTTTTAGCAATTAATTGGGTCATGCTGTATGGAAAAATAAAGCACCAGAAGAGTTGTTCAGTTAAACATGCAAGATTTGAGTGAATTAATATGGACAAAGTAAGTTTTCCTCTCCTTTCTCAATAAGTCCTGCTCTGCCTTACTTTTTCCTTGTTGCAACATAAGCTTCATCAAAAAGGAGAAACTTATGCACCACAGAAATTAAAAGTTATACAACAATTTTTTAGAGCAATGTGCCAGCCAAGAGCTCCATAATTGTTGGTTTTACAAAATCATTATACATTCTCCCTGCTCTACACAATTTTATAGTTTAGTGAAGGATTCAGATATGAAAACATATGTTTTACACATTGATGCCCTATTACTGGTAGAGGTACCTAAGGGAGAGCAAGGAAGAAAACAGAGGGGAAGAAGGTAAGAAATTTGAACTGAATCTTCAAAACTGAATAGAGTTATCCAGTTGTACACAGTGGGATTGTCATGGGTAGGGAAGGAATTTCTAAGGGTAAGAGCATATGCACAAAGGCAGACTGGGCAAGAACATACTGGTTCCCAATCTGACAAAACTGAAACATTTTCTAGATGTACAAAATTAAGTTTGTTGTTTAATTCCTAAACTCTGTAACTCAGCAGTAAAATCTTTTCTTAGGTTAGGCTGAAACATGGAATGTATTGATTTTAAAAAATTTTTCTTTTCTTCTCTGCTGCTGGCAGTAATTATACTCTCTCATGTCATTCTAATTTGTTATTTGTGTCTCCTGATCCATTTTCCCCCACCCTTTTTCCTTACGCATAAATACCTTCTTAACATTATCACTTATTTTTAAATTATTTATTCTATTTTTCTTATAAAAACCTTTGCCTTGGTCCTGCTCATTTTTTATATAAGTACCAAAAAGTCTTACTATCTGAGCTTATTCATTTTAAAAAATTCTAATCCTACTAAAATGTAATTCATTATGTTTGGTGTTTTACTTTATTTCCATTTATTACTTTAGTTAATATACTTCATCTTTTACCTTGGGCTTGAAGCAAAAACTAATACTTATGCCTAAACAATTTTCTATTGTTTTTTTTTTTTCTGGCCTTATTTCTTTATCTGACACCTACATAGGATGCAATTGCACTTACTATTTAATTTTATTTTTCATACAACTTTTCTATTGCTTACTTATTGTCACTGGAAAACAGGTTCTGAGCAAACTTGAAATGACTTATCCATCATTAGATTTCTGTCACAATCCTTTATGTAGAAAATAATGCCTAGAAATCAGACATAAAAGGTTAACCTGGGTGTACACGCATATGTGCTTATAGATGGATAAGTATGTATCTAAGTAGGCAGATAATACATTAAAATGCTATTTACAGATATTAATTGAAAGATAATTTTTTCTTGCATTACTCAGGATAGACCAGGTAATATTGTAATAGCAAGCAAATGGCAAAACTTCAATTACTTAACAATACAAAGATTTTTCTTTTACTTATGTAAAATCTGATGCCCATTGAGTGATTCTTCAGAGAAGTTGTCCTCCATTAATGACTTAGTTACTGCTATGGCTTAAATATTTTTATTCCTCTAATACTCATGTCGAAACTAAATCTCCAATGCAAACTTTTAAGAAGTGGGGCCTAGAGGAGGTGTTTGGTTCATGAGGGCTCTGCTCTCATTAATGGGATTAGTGCCCTTATAAGAGGACTTTGGGAGTTTGTTGGGCCCTTTTTCATCTTCTGCTATGTGAGGACAAAGCCTCCAAGGTGCCATCTTAGAAGCAGAGAGTATGTCCTTACCAGACACTGAATCTGCTGGCACCTTGATCTTAAACTTCTCCTCCTCCTCCAGTGAGCAAATAAATTTCTAGTTTGTAAATTACCCAATCTAAGGTATTTTGTTACATCAGCATGAATGAAATAAGGCATTTACCCAGACAGATTCCACTGTGGCACCAACACATGATTCTATAATTACATAGCAGTGGAAGAAGAGTACAGAGTGTTGTGTGTTGACAAGTACGTACTTTGGCCTGTAAGCAATAAAAATTATTTACAATAACAGAATATTTACAGTTACCAGAACTATTCACATGGCCCCACTTGCTGCAAGGTTATTGACAAGTGTAGAGGGGCAATTACAATATTTGGTGGGTAATAATCCATCATAATCTTTTAATTCACTGTTTCCCCACCAATCACACCCCTTGATCCCTCTGAAATTACTGCTTAAAAAGAAAGATATAATTAGAATACAAAGTAGAGAATTTTCCCAGACTTCCAGAACATAAGACCTTAAGATTAAGGTAAAATAGAGGACTCTAGACGGAGTAAAAATATTTAAGAGGAATGTCATGGGTAAGAACAGAAGTTTTGAGCATAATAAAAATATTAAAATTAATAAAATAGGAGGGATTGAAGAAAAGTGATGGAGAAAAGTGATGCTGAATCTCAGAGGTAGGCCATGCACTCTGTTTTTATGTAGAGTTCCAGAAAGGTAGTAAGACCTTGGATAGTTTGGTTGGGATGCAGGGAGAGTTGAAACTTATGTATTGGAGGCTTCTATGCTTCAATGCAGTAAGGAAGAGCAGAATTATTATGTCCCTTTCATGGTACTGAAGTAGAGGAGAAAGCCTCTGGATCTAAGGAGATCTGGCAGACAGGAAAAAAGAGCATTAATTTGATGGCCTATGTGGATCAAGACAGGGGACTAGCTGGGATTATGGACACTTTGATGGATACCCGATATAAAAATATTACTTAAGAACCATATGATACCATTATAATGCCTTGGAATTATATCTGTCACCTGGAACTTAGTCTATGTGGGGAAACCCCAAACTGCCCTCACCATAATAGGGTCTTGAAATAGAAATTTGAAGTTGTATTTCCAGTTTGCCTTTTGTGGATTGAGACTCAAAGTAACTACAACAACATGGATGAGCTTGGAGAAAATTAAGTTAAGCGAAGTAAGTCAGGCACAGAAAGAGAAATACTGCATGTCCTCACTCATAAGTGGGAGGAAAGAAAGAAAGAGAAAGAAAGGAAGGAAGAGAAAGAAAGAAAGAAAAAGAAAAAAAATATAAAAGAAAGACCACAATAAAACATTGATTTTTCAGAAAGAGAGAGCAGACCTATAGTTACTAGAGGTGGGAAAGGGAGAAGGAGAGGGGGTTAGGGAATAATTGGGTAAGGCACACAAAGAATAATTACAATTTGTAATGATGAACATGCTAATAATATTGATTTGATCATCACAGACTGCACACAAATACTGATAGTCAACTCTGTACCCCATAAATATGTATGATCAGATAAAAAATTAAAAAATATATAAAAAGCTAAGTAACTACAGTAACACACACATAGACAAATAACTGTGTATACATACATGCACACACACACATATCAGAAAAGGCATTTGTGATTTTCAAGGTTTTATACGTATTATTGTTTCTAAATTATTTTAACTATTTTCTACAACATGTAAACCTAATGTGTATTGTTCCTTCTTCTAAGATTCTGATCTACCCCCTCCAGAAATGTAGTAGGTTGGTAAGCATTACCAATATATATTGTGCAGAGATCCAGAATGTCTGTTGATAGACAGGACTATTACAGTTAAAGTTAAAATATACTGTTAGCCTTTGGTTATAACCACCTTGAATGATTTGCTCTAGACAGGAGAAAGAGAACGTTTTTTTTCTACGTGAATACTAAGACAAGATGGATATGGATGTGAGTGAAGGACTGAAGACTGCTTGCTGTATTCTCTGAGTTTTCATATTACTATTTGTATTTATACTCATTTGTCCAAATCCTATTTTGAAGCCTGTAGAGGGTTGAATGAACAAAAATGTACATCTACATATTAATCCCCTGCATTAGTTAGGGTTATCCAGAGAAACCAAACTAATAGACCAATAAGATATACATATATAAATATCTAAAATACATAAAAATCTGATATCTGCAGTCAGCTTTCCATATCTGTGGGTTCTGCATCACAGATTTAACCAACTGTGGATTAGAAATATTTGAAAAACAAAGCAAAGCAATAAAAAAACAATAAAAGTAAAATGTCCCAGTCATGCTGACACATAAAATTAACCATCACACCCCCAGAACCTGTGAAATCACCTTATTTGGAGAAGGGATTTTTACATATGTAAGTAAGTTAACAGTTTGTAATAGAGATCATCCTGCACAATGCTGTGGGTCCTAAATCCAGTGAGAATTGTCTTTATAAGGGGCAGAAAAGGAGAACACACAAACAGAAAGGAAAATGCCACGTGAAGACTGACTGAGGAAGAGATTGAAGTTGTTCAGCCACATGCCAAAGAATGCCTGGAACCACCAGAAGCTGAAAGAGGAAAGGAAAGATTCTTCCCTAGAGACTTTGAAAGAAACACAGCCTTGCTGACCCCTTGATTGTATACTTCTGTCCTCCAGACTTGTGAGAAAATGAATTTCTGTTGTTTTAAGTAGTGCTATTTGTAGTAATTTGTTACAACAGACCTAGAAATTTAATAAAAGATCTACGACATCATAAAATACTACCTTCCACCCTTCCTAATTCCTGTCATCTGCCAACCTCCTGGTGATTCACTACCATTCACGGAAGTTTTGGTATCTTTACTCACTCACATCAACACTCCTTTGTTGCCTCTTACCTAATCAAAATCATTCCTCTATTTAATGTCAGATATTTTTAAATCTTATCTTAGAAATACAACAATAGTTCTGTTTGATAAAAGTAGTAAAATTAAACTGCATTAATAATTAAAAGGAAAAAAAAAACAATATAATTATTTTCTAAATGCCAAAATGGCATTTGGTGAATACAGGCATACATTCCTCAAAAAACTGAGTAATCAGAGACTAGAAAGATACGTAAAATATGTACTCTGGAAGCAGACTGATCAATTTTTAAATTTTGACTCCATACCTTAAAAGTTATGCAGCAATGGGCATATTAATAAATATTTCTTACCTCAATTTATTCAATAGTAAAAAAGAGGAAAATAAAAGTAATTATTTCACAGAATACTCTATAATAATCCATATAATAAAATGATTTATGTAAAAATGTTTTGAACAGTGCCTACTGCATAGTACATTTCACAACTGTAGCTCTATGAACCGATAGCCAAGATATTTTATTAGCGAAAATGTAATGACAGAAGAGATTTTTATTAAGAAATATCAGAAACAAAGTAGGAATTGCCACTATCAACCATATTATTAAATAGAGTTCTGGAGGTTTTATTCAATATTATGAGACAAAAAACTAAAATTAGAAATATAAGTATTGCCAAGGAATAAAAATGTGAGTTTTGTCTATTGTATAGTATATACCTATGTTATTATATAACTAATGACCTGAGATATTGGTCCAAAAATCTAGGAGGATTTATAAGAGCACTGAAATGTGGACAGCGGCAAAGTAAATGTACAAAAAAGAAAAAAATTTTCATATTGAATAGAAATAAAGAATATAAAATACCTAGGAATAAATGACAGAAGATATTCAGGGCCTACTTAAATACAACTCAAAAACTTTACTGAAGGAAATAAAATAAGACGAAAATGGATGAAGGAATGCATCGTGTTTGGGAATGGATAATTTAATATTTGTAAAATGTTAATTCTGTATATATTTCTTTATTAATTTAATGAGAATAAAAATTAAAATAATTATTAACATATCTTGGAGAATGATCAGACCTAAACAAAATAATTTTGAAAAGAAAAAAAAAATGTGAAGTAGTTCTATTACAGCCAAATATTCAAATGTGCTATAAAGTTAATAATTTAAACCATGTGGTACAGATTTAAGAACACATAAACCAAACATGAAATAGTAACATCCCAGAATTGAACTTTAAAACAATTTCCATGGTGGACAGGGGAAGTCATTGTTTATTTGCTTAATTGTTTTATTTTGGTTGTTTGTTATTTATCCACACTACTTGGAGAGCACCTACCATACTCAGTGAATTGTTTTTTTAAAGCATGGGGATATAAAAGGATTATTAAGTAAAAGTTTGCATAAGGATAGTACCTGCAAGCACTATTCCAGAACTGCATCACTATCATCAAACCTACTCTCAGATCCTATCAAAGTCAGTATATAGCCTTAATTTCTACTTAATGAAAACACTTGATATGATTAGATGTTATTCCCATTAGATTTAATCAGTATCTACACTACAGGAAGTGGAAATGTCCCTAATTATTTTCCAGAATTTTATAAAATTTTGTTCCGTCATCTCTGGGTTTTTTATTCCATAAACCATTCCGTCTCTCCTATATTGTCCATACCTCCTTCTCTACTATTCCTTTTCCTATAAAGGAGCTCTTATGCAAAAGAGCTATTGTACTATCTCTCTTCTTTTCTTGGCTAAATTTTTAGGAATTGTAGTGAACACAATATTGCCTCCATTCCTCATTTATTAATTTTAAAATATTTTTGAGTGCTATTTTAACCCACCTACTACTGTTCCACTTGCTTGAATGTTGCAGTAAACAAACCCCCAACACCAAAATCAGTTGTTATTGCATGAAATGAAGTTTACATTGCATGAAATGAATTGCATGAAATGAAGTTTAGACCTTAGGGCAACAAAGTGCAAAATAATCATAGGAAAATAAGAAGATATATAGTTCACAGAAAGGAAGGACTCAGATGTTTCAGTGTTTGGTCTGGCATGTAAGGAACTTGGAAGTTATTACTCCACCTTAACAAGAAGTGAAAAAGCAAACAAACTGAAAAATCAACAACTCTTGTTAGATACATCATATAATGGGGCAAAAATCTTTCCCTTAGAATTATACTGACAGATAGGTGGTGCCTTAAAATGAATGTCTTCCCAAAACTTAATCCCCACTGTAACTGTTGAGGGTGGGAAATCCTATTATGGTAATTGAAAGATGGGGCCTTGAAGAGGTGATTAAGTTGATGGTTAGATGTGGTCATGGGCATGGTTCTTAGGGCTTTAAAAGGAAAGGGCATGAGGAGATCTCTCTCTCTCTCTCTCTCTACGCTCCATCATTTTTTGCCATGTGAGACCCCTGCATTGTTGTAGAGCCATCACCAAAGAATACCCTCACCAGATGTGTTCTTTGGACTTTGAACTTCACAGCCTCCAAAACTGTAAGCAATACAGTTTGTTTTCTTATAAATTACTCAGTTCCAGGTATTTTGCTATAAACAACAGAAATGGACTAATACAGGTGGATACAATGAATCACAACATACCTGAGCAGAAATTTCCATGGGAACCAGTACAGGGCAAGGAAAACCTAAGCTACAATTAATGAATTTCTGGAGGTCCAGTCTGAAAATGAAAAGCTACAGAAGGGCCCATTCTTGGGAATGTGTACCCAAACTTTTGTGAGTTTTACTTCCAGGTTCTCGCAGTAAAGATTGTAGAAAATCTCCTCATGCTTCTTGAAGGGTGAATATAAAGTAACCACTTGGAAATACACCAGCCTATTCTGTTCTTCTACACAAGGGCTAATCTTAAAGAAAACAATTTTACCAGAGCCTAGCTTAACGGGGTTTTATCAGAGCCTGACCAACTTCGATAAAGGGAAATACCCAACTCAATTCCTCTCTACCTATCTAGTTCCACGTACGTGGGGGTGGAACTGAGAAACACTTTTGAAGCTTACAGCTAAGGGTACAGGCTCACTAGAAGACCAAAACTAACCATAGGACTGTAGAATGATTCCTTACCCCCATTTCCACCATATCACGATATCACTATATCACTAAAAGCTTATCTACCACAGCTTCCTTTACCCAGTACATCATCTCTGGCTTTCAATAAAAAGTTACAAGATATACTAAAAGGTAAACAAACAAACAAACCAAACCAAAACATAAACAAACAAAAACCCCACAGTTTGAAAAGAAAAAGCAATTTTCAGAACCAGACTCAGATGTTGCAGGGATGTTGGAGTTATTAGACCAGGAACATAAAAATACTATGATTAATATGCTAACGGCTCTAATGAAAGAAATAAACAGCATACAAGAAAAGCTGGACAATGTAAGTAGAGAGATAAAACTTCTGAAAAATAATTAAAAGAAATTCTAGAGCTTAAAAAAATTATAAGAGAAATGAAGAATACCTTTGATGGGCTCCTCACTTGACTGGATTCAGCTGCGGAAAGACTCCCTGAGCTTGAAAACATGTCAATAGAAACTTCTAAAACCAAAAAGCAAAGCAAAAAACAAACAAACAAACAAACAAACAAACAAAAAAACTAATAAAAGGGAACCAAATATGCAAGAACTGTAAAACAACTACAAAAATGTAACATAAATATAATGGGAATACTGAAAGGAGAAGAAATAAAGAAACAGAAGAAATATTTTAAACAATAATAGAGGATTTTTCCTAAATAAATGTGAAACAACAAACCACAGATCCAGGAAACTCAGAGAACATCAAGCAGGATAAATGTCAAAACCAACCAACCAATGAACAAAAACAATACTTAAGCATATCGTATTCAAACTGGATAAAACCAAAGATTTAAAACAAACAAACAAAAAATACTTTTAAAAAGCCAGAGGAAAGAAACTACCTTACTATAGAGGAGCGAAGATAAGAATTACATATGACTTCTCAGAAACCATGCAGACAAAAAGAGTGGAGGGAAATATTTAAAGGAGAGGCTGGGCAGAGAGAGGGAGAGGGAGGGAGGTATCCTGCAAAATTATCATTCAAAAGTGGAAAATAATGACTATATCACTCAAATATAAATTTAGGGAATTTGTTCCCAGTAGATCTGCCTTGAAAGAAATGGTACAAGAAGTTGCTCAGAGAGAAGGAAAATGATATAGTTCAAAAATTTGGACCTACATGAAGAAAGAAGAGTGTTAGAAAAGGAACAAGTGAATGCAAAATAAAAACTTTTCCTTTTCTTATTCGTAATTGATCTAACAGATAAAAGTTTGTTTAAAGTGATAATCACAACAATGTATTCATGATTATAGCTTATGTATTAGTGAAAGAATGCACAGCGATGATATAAGGAGGAGACAGAAGAATTTGGAATACATTGTTATTATATGTTACTTGCAAGACCTATGAATCAGTAGACTGTTATTTGAAAGTGGATTTAGATTAGTTGTAAATGCATAATGCAAGGTCTAGGGAAACCTTAAAACAAAAGGAAAAAATGTTCAATTAAGTCACAAAAGCATAAAAAGAATGGAAGACAAAAATATGAACAAAGAACAGAGGCAATGAATAAAAAGGTAATAAATATGGTAAATATTAACCCAACTATATCAATAATTACTTTAAACATTAATACTCTAAATAAACCATTTAAACAACAGAGATTGTCAGAGTAGATCAAAAAATAAAACCCAGGTATATGTTGTCTGTAAGAAATACACTTTAAAACTATAAAGACATCTGTTTCATAAGTAAATGGAAAGATGAATATATTACATGCTAATACTAATCAAGCTGAAATAGTTATATTAATTTCAAATGCAGCATAATTTAGAGAAAAGAAAATTATTAGAAAAAAAGAAGGGTGGGCGGGCCCAGTGGCGCACTGGAGAGTGCGCCGCTTGGGAGCGCAGCGGCGCTCCCGCTGAGGGTTTGGATCCCATGTGGAGACCGGTTCCCGCTTACTGGCTGAGCGTGGTGCGGGCGCGACACCGAGCATTGCGATCCCGTTACCGGTCAGTAAAAAAGACAAAAAGGGAAGAAAAAAAAAAAGAAAAAAAGAAGGTTATTTTATAATAATAAAGGGATCAATTCTTCAAGAAGTCATAACAATCCTTATGTTTATGTGCCAAAGGGTCAAAATACACAAGCCATACATTGATAAGACTTCAAGAAGAAACAGATGAATTTACTATATAGTTAGAGACCTCAACACTGTTCTATCAGAAATGGACAGAAACAGCAAGCCAAAAACTTATACAGACATATTTGAACTAACAGCATCATCAATCAACTGGATATAACTAATGTCTGTAGACTACTTCATCTAACTACAATATAATACACATTATTCTGAAGCACACATGCAGTAGTTGCCAAGATAGTTGACATTCTGAGCCATAAAACACACCTACCAAATTTGAAAGAATACATATCATATGCTGTATGCTCTCAGATGACAATGAAATTAAAAAAGAAATTAATAACAGAAAGAGAGCTGGAAAATCCCAAAATACAATACCATTCACATTAGTAACCTCCAAAATAAAATTTCTAGGTATAAGTCTAACAAAACACATACAAGATCTATGTGAGGACAGTAAAAACTCTAAGTGAAATCAATGGACTAAGTAAACAGAGAGATATTCCATGATCATGAATAGGAAGAATTAGTATTGTCAAGATGCCAGTTCTTCCCAACTTGATCTATAGATTTAACTAAATCCACATAAAAATCCCAGCAAGTTAATTTTTTTACATATTAATAATTTTTTTTCTGAAGTTTATAGGGAGAGGCTAAATACCCAAAATAGCCAACACATTGTTGAAGGAGAAAAACAAAGTTGGAAGAGTAATACTACCCAACTTCTAGACTTACTATATACCTTCAGTAATCAAGACAGTGTGGTACTGGTAAAAGAATAGACAAATATGAGGGTACTTCAAAAAGCTCATGAAAAAATAGAATTAAAAGATAATATGAATCTTTACATTAACTTTTAAAAGTACCATTGCAGATCAATGGAACAGAGTAAAGAACCTAGAAATATATCCCCACATGGATGGTCAATTACCCTTTAAAAAAAGAGCAAATGCAATACAATGGAAAAAGAAAGTCCTTTCAACGAATGTTAATGAAACAACCAGATATTCACATAAAAAAAGAAGAATTTAGACACAGATCGCATATGCATCACAAAAGTTAACTCAAAATGTATTATAGACCTAATAGTAAAATGCAAAACTATAAATCTCCTAGAAAATAATAGGAGAAAATCTAGATGACACTGTGGCAATGACTTTTAGATACAACACCAAAGGCATGATCTGGGATAAACTGCACTTTATTAAAATTACAAACTTCAGTTCTATAAAAGGTACTCTCAAGAGAATAAAAAGACAAATCATAGACTGTGAGAAAATATTTACAAAAGACATATGATAAAGGACTGTCATCCAAAATATATAAAAAACTTTTAAAACTTAACAATAAGTGGATGAACAACCCAATCGAAGATCGAAACAGACATCTCAACACAAAGGCATACAGGTGATTAATAAACATATGAAAAGATGCTCAACACATAAGGAAATTGCAAATTAAAACAATGATATCCCACCACACACCTATTAGATTGGCCAAACACTGGCAACAGCAAATGCCGATGAGGATGTAGAGCAACAGGAACTCTTGTGCACCTCTGGTGGGAATGCAAAAGGATGCAATAACTTTGGAAGACAGTTTGGCAGTTTTTTACAAAATTAAACTTACTCTTTTTTTTTTTTTTTTTTTTTTTTTACATATTTTTATAAAATGTATTTTTTTTAAAAAAAA
>NW_007737967.1:0-3201 GCF_000696425.1 Galeopterus variegatus
TTGATTTTAAGTTGGAGTCCATATATTCTTTTTTATCTCAATCCTTCTTTGGGGGGCACGTGTGCCCCGCCACTGCCTGACCCTGGCCTCTCTCTCCTCCAGGTTCTCTGACGCCACCACTTTTTCTTGGCTTCTGTGCATCATTTTTCTCCACCTGGCTGCCTGTGCCCTGTGCTCTCCCTGAGGACGTCTCGCTCACCTTTGTGGACGCTGCTCGGACTCTGTGCTCCCAGAATCCCGCGGGGCTGTTCCTGCTTCACTACGAATTCCCAGGCCTTTCACCCAATCATCAGGGGCTCCTTAGGGCAGGAATGTTGTTCTATTCTTCGTATCATTGGTACTTAGCAATGTGTTTGGTTCACAGTAATGATTGTTGAATTAATCTGAGTATGTTAGAGTTGATGGCTTATAACTGATATTACCTTTCCCTTCCTCTCCACTAAATTTGGAACAATGGAGGCCAATGCTGAAATCAAACAAAAGAAGAGATCAAAATATTAGCTTTATTGCTGATAAAGTGAAAGACCACAGCAGAGGTGAGTGGCCAAGCTGGGTTTCTCACAGCTTTGCTCCAAGACCACATGCTGGCTGTGTCAGCTGGGGACAGTTTGGATTTATAGAGCAGATCTATTTGCCCAGAATCACTTCCTCACACTCCTCAAGGAAGAGGTGTGTCTCCAGACAGCCTGCAAAGGGGGCCAGGCCCAACCATGTGCTCAGTGCATGGAAGCTGGAGCTGTGTGGACACAGCTGCCCTGGGCAGAGAGGTCCTCAGAGAGACGGAGTGCCACGCCATGTAGTTCTTTATTTCTAATTCACCCGCCAGGTAAGTCACTCCCCATAGAGTGACAGGGAGAGAGAGGAGTGGAAGTTATGCTTCTCAGCACTTCCGGAAGGCCAAGTGTCTATTGTATGGGCCAAAATGGTAGAACTGAGAGAGGGAGGATGTAAGTCAGGGTCTTATAAGAGAACACATTCCTTGCTTATCTGAGCAGAAATGGATATTGGGATGTATTGAGCATTGCTGTTAATCCCGATGGGTGAAAAATGGCATGATGGTTATATTAAGAAAATAGTCCATATGAGTTAGAAATGCTTACAGGTGAAATGAGAGATACTGAGTACTGAGATATCTAAGGATGAAATAATATGATGTCTTGGACTTACTTTAAAATCCTTCAACAAACAAAAATAAAAACAAAACAAGAGGTGAGGAGAGGGGCAAAAAACAGGTGAGACAATTGGCAAACTATTGGTAGTTATTGAGCTGTACGACAGGCACATACAAGTTCATTATGTTATTCCCTTTAATTTTCTGTGTTTGAGAATTCCCATAATAAAATTCTATACAAAGGGATATAGGGTCGCTTAAGGGATCTCTGAGTTGTCTACAAAGCCAGGTTGGGAGGGAATGTGGTCAGGAACAACACTCCAAATCATGCACAGAACCAAAGGCATGACAGCTGCCCAGCACTCCTGGCAGCCACGGTGGCCAGTGTAAATGATGGGTGTCACCTCCAATCTGCTAACAGTTCCGTGTCCAGAAACAAGACAAAGTGGTCACCTCTGTCCTCCTGCAGCCAGAATGGTGCAGTCTCTCTCTTTCTGAAGATGGGCTTCTAGAACAAAGCCTGGGGCAGGTGCATTGGACCAGCCAAGCCTGGGTCAGTGTGCCCTGGTTCCACACCCTGGGCCGGGGCACCACCCCTGCCTCTGTCTCATATGTGAGGGATTCTCCAATATAGGCAGGGGATCCGGATCATATTTTAACACATCCATTGCAAGGAGAAAATGGTTCTTCCAGCTTTATGAGGTGTGTGAAAATTTTTATTAGGTTTTCATTGTAGCCTCTGCAGCTATGAACATTTGTGCAGTTCTTCGCAGTTTGCCAATGTTTTCACACACTTCTCATCTAATTCTAATAACCTTGTGTTCATGGTTTACAAGGTGCTCTAACATTTATCCCTCACAACAACTTCATGCATCAGAAACATCCCTGTATCACAGATGAGAAAATGGTAGAAAAGAGAAGTAACGTGATTCACTCAAGTTCCCAGAGCCTCTATGTAGTGGCCTCAAAAGTGAAACCCAGAGACTCCCACTCTGAGACCAGTCTATGTCATTTCCACTGTGACACCACCAACCTTAGTCATGACTTCCAGTCAGATTTTCTGCATATATTCTTTTTTATCTCAATCCAGTCAAGAACCAAAAATTCATAGATTTCTGTTCCCTTTTGGCAACATTTCTGGATAACTTTTCTCAGTCTTTTGAGGATTGTCCCAGGCAGACACAAGGGCACCAGCAATCCATCAGCAATCAGAGTAGAGTTTCGAACAGAACTACACACTTGTTCCCCATTACTCTTGGGTGACAAAGATTACCCTGTTAAGCTAATTGTGGGAGAGGTGGCAGCTCCAGTAGAAGGCCGGTGAGTTAATTGTCAAAGAATCTGAAGTATGAAATAGGCTCAAAGTCAATTAAGCCTGGAAAGTAAGTTGGTGAAGCAGTACACTGTCGAGCCCCAAATATAAAAAAAGAAAAATCCACCGAGATGATTGCCTGAGACTCACTGCAGCCTCCCCAAGAAGTGTTTACACAAGGACACCTGGAGCAGGGATGGAGATCTGCAAAGTGTCAGGGAGGAGCTGCTGCTCTGGATGCAAGTAACTGGCCTCAGCACATTCCAAGGGAGAAAGTGGAAAAAGAGAAGTGAGACGCTGTGTCAGAAGAAGGCACGGGCCCAGCAAGCTCTCCCCTGCTGCTTAATACAGGAAATACCTCCCAAATATCTCACTAATCCTCCACCAATACAATGAGAAATGAGTGCCTCTGGCAGCCAAGCAGTTATTAAGCCAGGACAAAAAAATATTCCCGCCCATAGCAACAGAGCCAAAGATAACAGCAGGGAATAGGGAAGCTGCAGAGAAATGGCAGATACAAAACATTCAGTCCTGGGAGCCCCCAAAGCAAAGGACGTGTGAGAAAAAGAAAGGGCCTCGTTCTGCCCAAGGAGCTCAGCAATGCCTTGCAGACTTCAGGACTTAGGGTATAGCCCCATCAAGCTGATCCCGAACTAGAGTTACAGGTTGTAGGAATGTCAGGCAGGACTGAAACTGGGCGGCATCTGGAGACGCTCTGATCTGGTCCCTGGCCTGCTGGTGAAACACTGGGGAGGCGGAAGAATGCCAGCTGACTCCC
>NW_007737967.1:4875-6333 GCF_000696425.1 Galeopterus variegatus
CACCGCACTCTCCCGAGTGAGCCACGGGCCGGTCCAAAAATTAATTTTAATTAAAAAAAAATCAAGCCACTGTAATTCTCTATGGAAGAGGAATGTCTTCTGGACGCGCTAATTCCACATCCACCCACTCCTGTTCCCGTATGAGCATGGTGTCGCCCATTATCCCTGTTTAACCTCCTCAGAGAGAAACTGTCCTCAGGATGACAAAACCACAGGCTGAAAAGTACAGTATTCAGTCAGTTGTAACTTGGCTGATATATCTCAAGTGACTCCCCTTAAGCAACCGGACTCTACCCCTGCTCTCCAAATAGAGAAGACTGAACTGACTACTTTGGCACGACGCGAGGGTCACATCAGCCCTCCCTGCCCATGTGATGACCGCAGGCTGTGGGGTCAGACGGCTCCCAGCCAGGAGCATGGTCTACAACATGCCTCCCTGGGCCTCGTTTTCCTCATCTGTAGACTAGGGGCTGAATAGGACCTCCCTCAAGGTAATGAAGGTCAATGATTTCACAAGACCATCTATTGAAAGGGTCTTAGAAGGGCCGGCCCGGTGGCGCACTGGAGAGTGCGCCGCTTGGGAGCGCGGCGGCGCTCCTGNACAGGTTGTAGGAATGTCAGGCAGGACTGAAACTGGGCGGCATCTGGAGACGCTCTGATCTGGTCCCTGGCCTGCTGGTGAAACACTGGGGAGGCGGAAGAATGCCAGCTGACTCCCCGTTTGTGACACCGAGTTTCATGAGCACTGTACTCAGGTAAAGACTTCTTGTACAGAGGGACATTTGTTTTCCAATAAATATGCCTCCGAAATGCTTCCTTTCTTATCAAAGTGTCCAGTTTCCCGATGTTTCCCCAAGTTCTCTGTTCATACTGGGAGGAAACCCTTCCTGGGTAGACAATCTCTCACCAATACCTTGTGGCTGGTCTCCATCCAAGTGGAAAAGTTCCTCTCGACTGTTAACATAGAAGATGGGTTCCTGCTTTGGGCTTTTATAGCAGCAGCAGTTTGAAAAAACTAATTTTCTTTAACTTTTTACTACTTTAAAAATACTTATTTTATGTGTTCTTTACAGCAAACTTGCTAGAGAGTAATAGAATTTTAATGCTTAAAGGACTTTAGAGATAATCGTACAAATTTATTTTGCAGAAGGGAAACTGAGGCTAAGAGTATAAAGTTATTTATTTGAGATGGGCCTAGACCTGTTCTCCTGCCTTCTGGGTCAGTGCTCCCTCATTCATTGTATCACCCTACCTGGACTTTGTCTTGATCTGGGAAATACATGAACCAGTCTTTTTATTTTAGGGTTATTTTAGGAAGAAAACAAAAAATACTCCCTAGCTTGGTCAACCGTCCCAATGTGATAACATCATTGGCTCATAGAAAATTATTCAAGTTATTTTAATTCATCCTTGCAAGAATTTTTTAAAAATTAATTTTATTTATTTATTTATTTATTT
>NW_007737967.1:7333-38380 GCF_000696425.1 Galeopterus variegatus
CGGTCCCCGGTACGGGCGCGACACCGAGGGTTGCGATCCCGTTACTGGTCAGTAAAAAAGACAAAAAGGAAAAAAAAAAAAGAAAGGGTCTTAGAAGACTGGCACGTAGTGAATGCTCGCTGTCATTATTCCTGTGACTACTGACCTCAGAAATACAGGAAAAAAAGGGGACATTACATTTCTGTGAACAACAGCCTGGTGCATTCTTATCTTTGAGAACATGGGCTTATCTTTAGATTTCAGATTTTTAGGGACAATTTTACAAAGTTTTAACCAGTTGCTTTCCCTCAAACTGCAATTGCAATCTTGTGTGCATGGACAGAGGTTGGGCAGGTATGTTGAGAATATTTCTCTCCCTGACCTAAGTGCTATGAACTCCCCCATTTCTCCACTCATCAGTATCAATTCATAGAAAAATCCCTTGACCTAAGTTTAGCCAAGACCCCCATTAGCATTTTCAAAGACAAAACACACACACACAGAAATAACTCAGCAAAGCACGTAAAGTTTCTTAGATTATAGTCTCCAACTCTAATTATTGGTTGCCACAACCTAGAAAGTTCCCTTCCCCCATTAGCATTTTCAAAGACAAAACACACACACACAGAAATAACTCAGCAAAGCACGTGAAGTTTCTTAGATTATAGTCTCCAACTCTAATTATTGGTTGCCACAACCTAGAAAGTTCCCTGTCCTTGCCTTATTGTCCTTGATCTGACCTGGGAGAATGACCGTCAAAGGCTTATAACCCATAGCAGGTTTGGGCTGGTCCAGCTGCCGAGTTGGGTAAGAATGTGATCCCTTCCAGAACCTTCTTCCCAGGCCTTTCTCCAACTGGGAACTATCATCCATCTCCTCTGGACCTGGCTTCCCAGGCCTTTGCTGCTCTGATCCCTTAGGTGAGAGGGACACTTTCTGACTATCTATGGGCTTTGGGCTAGCGTCTCCCTTTACCTCCTTCCTGGAATTTTCCATGGTTCCAGATTTTACCTTTGCTTTTGATCCTTTTCTCTTTGCCTGTTTTCTTTCTGTGCAGTTTTTGTTTGGCTGAAGCATGTGCACCAGCTAGAAATTAACACGGGCTATACCCTTCTGGAAGGCTCCTTGTCCTCGTCCATTATCCTAACCTGGCAGTCAGGTCTGGCCTCTATGACAGCCACGTCTTTCTTGAGTGTCAACCTGCCTTACATCACCTCCTTTCAAACCTTGAGCTTCCTTTAGGACCACCCTTTCGGTTCTTGTTTCCTCTGACCTAATTTGTAGTGAGCTAATTTGCTGAGCTGATTTGCTGAACAGAAGTGACTGGCAATTCCTTTGCTCAATAACTTACCAGGTCTCTCCTGCTTTGGTGTTTAAGCACTACCAGCTTCCTCAAACTCCCTTTGTTGACTCATTCCTCCAAGGCTTTAAGGATCTTCTGGAATTCTGACATCAGTTTTATAGAATCAAACTTACTATGCATATACTGTATTTTCCACATATAGTAGATGGAAAAAGTCACCATTTCCAACTAAAGAATCACATTCCCTGTGAGTTGGTTAACACTTGGCTAAACAAGAGTGGTGATTTATTTACGCCTTTTTAGGGTTGCTGATGCCAATGGACAGGAAATGTCACTGCCTTAGGCAATCCCAGCCACCTCTTTGCTCTGGTTGGAGCCAGCTTGCTGAAAGAGCCACAGGCAAGGCTCCCAACATTGTTCAGGTCATGGCATATGCAGAAAGTTATAATTGTGTTATGGCCAAAGAGATGCAGATATGTTAACCCCCAGGGCTCTGCCTTCTCCAGGCCCACACAGCTGCTCCAAGAGCTGAGGGATTGCTATCTCAGCACATCCTTAACACATCCTGCTCAGGCCCAGGGCGAGGGAAGCCCTGCATGTGGTTTCAAGTGGGAGTAACTTGATTTGATTGTCATCCAATCCAATTTCCCTTCTCCTAGTTTGGAAGTCTTGGCAGATCCTTTTGCTTTCCCAGGTAATTTCGGGCATAACCTCATTTTCTGTCTAATTTAAATAAAAACGCAATTGCCCATTCATTTCAAAGCATCTCCCCTTCCCCCCAGTTCAATCCCTATCTAGCTGAGAAACCTGCCGGGGTAGGAGGCTGGGCTGTCCTTCGCTCCTTGCTGTCCCTGTCCTTCCTCCTCCCTCCCGCTGCTGCGGGCCACCTGGGTTGGGGTAATAAGAGGAGGGCAGGTAGTGCCAGGGGCTCACTTGGCTGGTGCTGTCGATACTTGGGGTGGTGCCTTCTGTGTAACAGATATCCTGGGGAGGCAGTGCACCCCCTACAGCCTTTCCACGTCCCCACATGAGGGGACACAACAGTCTTTGGATCCAGGGATACAGGACACACACTTCTAAGATCACTCCGTGCCCCTGGTAGCCCTGGGCTGTGCGTTTCCCAATCTCAGAGCCCCTCGGCTGACTCATGGCCTATCTCGTACACTGTCAGGATGAAGAGGGGAAATTGGGAATATAGGAAGGCAGGTCGCTCACAAGACTCAATGCAAGTTTTTTGGTACTTTTAATAAAACTTAAATTTTTTTTTTTTAACTATCAGCAATACTTATCAGCAGGCTACAATGAATATTCACTGAAGACTATCATTGAAGAAACTGTGTCACCCCCAAGTCCATTTGAAACAGCATGGTTGGCCCGTGTTCCAGAGCCCAGCCACTCTCCTCACATCAAACCCTNAAAAAAAAAAAAGAAAGGGTCTTAGAAGACTGGCACGTAGTGAATGCTCGCTGTCATTATTCCTGTGACTACTGACCTCAGAAATACAGGAAAAAAAGGGGACATTACATTTCTGTGAACAACAGCCTGGTGCATTCTTATCTTTGAGAACATGGGCTTATCTTTAGATTTCAGATTTTTAGGGACAATTTTACAAAGTTTTAACCAGTTGCTTTCCCTCAAACTGCAATTGCAATCTTGTGTGCATGGACAGAGGTTGGGCAGGTATGTTGAGAATATTTCTCTCCCTGACCTAAGTGCTATGAACTCCCCCATTTCTCCACTCATCAGTATCAATTCATAGAAAAATCCCTTGACCTAAGTTTAGCCAAGACCCCCATTAGCATTTTCAAAGACAAAACACACACACACAGAAATAACTCAGCAAAGCACGTAAAGTTTCTTAGATTATAGTCTCCAACTCTAATTATTGGTTGCCACAACCTAGAAAGTTCCCTGTCCTTGCCTTATTGTCCTTGATCTGACCTGGGAGAATGACCGTCAAAGGCTTATAACCCATAGCAGGTTTGGGCTGGTCCAGCTGCCGAGTTGGGTAAGAATGTGATCCCTTCCAGAACCTTCTTCCCAGGCCTTTCTCCAACTGGGAACTATCATCCATCTCCTCTGGACCTGGCTTCCCAGGCCTTTGCTGCTCTGATCCCTTAGGTGAGAGGGACACTTTCTGACTATCTATGGGCTTTGGGCTAGCGTCTCCCTTTACCTCCTTCCTGGAATTTTCCATGGTTCCAGATTTTACCTTTGCTTTTGATCCTTTTCTCTTTGCCTGTTTTCTTTCTGTGCAGTTTTTGTTTGGCTGAAGCATGTGCACCAGCTAGAAATTAACACGGGCTATACCCTTCTGGAAGGCTCCTTGTCCTCGTCCATTATCCTAACCTGGCAGTCAGGTCTGGCCTCTATGACAGCCACGTCTTTCTTGAGTGTCAACCTGCCTTACATCACCTCCTTTCAAACCTTGAGCTTCCTTTAGGACCACCCTTTCGGTTCTTGTTTCCTCTGACCTAATTTGTAGTGAGCTAATTTGCTGAGCTGATTTGCTGAACAGAAGTGACTGGCAATTCCTTTGCTCAATAACTTACCAGGTCTCTCCTGCTTTGGTGTTTAAGCACTACCAGCTTCCTCAAACTCCCTTTGTTGACTCATTCCTCCAAGGCTTTAAGGATCTTCTGGAATTCTGACATCAGTTTTATAGAATCAAACTTACTATGCATATACTGTATTTTCCACATATAGTAGATGGAAAAAGTCACCATTTCCAACTAAAGAATCACATTCCCTGTGAGTTGGTTAACACTTGGCTAAACAAGAGTGGTGATTTATTTACGCCTTTTTAGGGTTGCTGATGCCAATGGACAGGAAATGTCACTGCCTTAGGCAATCCCAGCCACCTCTTTGCTCTGGTTGGAGCCAGCTTGCTGAAAGAGCCACAGGCAAGGCTCCCAACATTGTTCAGGTCATGGCATATGCAGAAAGTTATAATTGTGTTATGGCCAAAGAGATGCAGATATGTTAACCCCCAGGGCTCTGCCTTCTCCAGGCCCACACAGCTGCTCCAAGAGCTGAGGGATTGCTATCTCAGCACATCCTTAACACATCCTGCTCAGGCCCAGGGCGAGGGAAGCCCTGCATGTGGTTTCAAGTGGGAGTAACTTGATTTGATTGTCATCCAATCCAATTTCCCTTCTCCTAGTTTGGAAGTCTTGGCAGATCCTTTTGCTTTCCCAGGTAATTTCGGGCATAACCTCATTTTCTGTCTAATTTAAATAAAAACGCAATTGCCCATTCATTTCAAAGCATCTCCCCTTCCCCCCAGTTCAATCCCTATCTAGCTGAGAAACCTGCCGGGGTAGGAGGCTGGGCTGTCCTTCGCTCCTTGCTGTCCCTGTCCTTCCTCCTCCCTCCCGCTGCTGCGGGCCACCTGGGTTGGGGTAATAAGAGGAGGGCAGGTAGTGCCAGGGGCTCACTTGGCTGGTGCTGTCGATACTTGGGGTGGTGCCTTCTGTGTAACAGATATCCTGGGGAGGCAGTGCACCCCCTACAGCCTTTCCACGTCCCCACATGAGGGGACACAACAGTCTTTGGATCCAGGGATACAGGACACACACTTCTAAGATCACTCCGTGCCCCTGGTAGCCCTGGGCTGTGCGTTTCCCAATCTCAGAGCCCCTCGGCTGACTCATGGCCTATCTCGTACACTGTCAGGATGAAGAGGGGAAATTGGGAATATAGGAAGGCAGGTCGCTCACAAGACTCAATGCAAGTTTTTTGGTACTTTTAATAAAACTTAAATTTTTTTTTTTAACTATCAGCAATACTTATCAGCAGGCTACAATGAATATTCACTGAAGACTATCATTGAAGAAACTGTGTCACCCCCAAGTCCATTTGAAACAGCATGGTTGGCCCGTGTTCCAGAGCCCAGCCACTCTCCTCACATCAAACCCTCGTCAGGGTCCAGGCGGGGCCTTTTACTACATGTGTGCCCTGGGTGCTGCAGCCTGTCTCATAACACATCATCAGAGTCCCTCAAGACCCTCAAATGATTACATTTCAAATGAGGGAATTTTAATGCCTTCCAGGAAAATGTAGATGTTTTTCTTAGACATACTCAGCAAAGCCCATGCAATATATAGGGTGATCTGCATGAAAACGTTCAGGCGGTGCATTTCCTCAGAGGCAGGCTGCCACATTCCTCACCTATGAGCAAAGCTTTCTTGGTGGCACAGAGGGGTAATGCCCAGCCTCCCGTCTCCTGCTGCCAGGTTTTCTCCCAGTGATGCTCCCACCCAGCTGCCGGGAGCACGTGGATGGGACACCCACTGTCGCCGAGGAGAACTGCCACCAGCGTCCAGGGTGTGCAAGGAGAGTCACTCCCACCCCTCCCTGGAGCTCCTGCAGGACCATTTTGAAAATGTTACAGAACCAGCTCCCTGATAGACAAAGAAATGGGAGAAACATGAAGTAAAAAATAAAAACATACAAAAACATCACCCTCCCAATCCCTAGAATTAGAGGCAAATCCCTTCACCAAAGTTTGTGCTGTGAGTGATGTCAGAGTGGAATGTTCTACCAGAGGCTGTTAGAGGCATTTAGAACCGCACAGAGATGGAATCTACAGTTCTGAGACCTGCTTCTTGCACTCAGCGTGATGTCTTTGAGGTCCATTTGATTTGTTTTGCATATCAATATACCCGTGTCGTCTTATTTCTGGGTGATATTCCGTGGTACTGACGTGTCACAGTCTGTTTTTCCACTCCCATGTTGAAGGACACAGACGTTAATTATAGTTTTTGGCAATTCTGAATAGAGCCAGTATAAACATTGTACAGGTTTTTGTGCTCACAAGTTTTTGTCTCTCTAGGGAGGGGGTTTCTCAACCTTAGCACCACTGATATTTGGGCTGGATAATTCTTCGTTGGGGTGAGGGGGGTTCTCCTGTGCATCGTAGGACGTTTAGAAGTAGCTCTGGCCTCTACCAGTAGATGCCAGTAGCATTCCCTCCGCACTTTGTGACCAGGAAGAATATTCCCAGACATAGCCCTAGGGGGGAGGGGGAGGAGAGGTGCAATCACCTCCAGTTGAGATCCACTGCTCTATGGTAAATATTCAGGAATGTAATTGCTGACTTATAAGTATACGTTTAATTTTCAGAAATTGGCAAACTGTTTTCCAGACTGTCTAAACTGTTTTGCATTTTCTAAAATAATGTATGAGACGTGCAGTCACTTTGTGTCCTCTCTAGCCCTTGGTATTGCTCCGGAGCAACCTCTTCTGGTCCCTCAGAATAGACGGGAATGAGGAGGCTCACTCCCCCTCACCATGGTCTTTATGATATGATCCAGCCCTTGGTCCTGGACCCCATCTCTCACCAACATTAGGCCATCTGCATGGGGCACCCAGGCCATCCCAGAAGGGTCACCCTCCCCCCACAAGGGGTGGTGGTTCCAGGAGATGTGGATCAACTGCCCACCAGGGCCCTCAGGATCTCCGTGGAGACCTAGCATAGGCCTCCCAGGGCCAGGAGAGGTACCACATGCTTTTGGGGCTCCCAGAGCCTCCTGCTGGGGAAGATCAGCTATTGGACCAGGGTCTAGGAGTCAAAGTGGCAACAGTGTTTGCTTGATCTTGTCTGAACAGCCTGTTTTTTCAGCAGTTTTTTTTTTGTGTGTGTCTTTTTCGTGACCAGTAAGGGGATCGCAACCCTTGGTGTGGTGTCGCCTGCACCGCGCTCAGCCAGTGAGTGCACCGGCCATTCCTATATAGGATCCGAGCCTGCAGCGGGAGCATCGCTGCACTCCCAGCGCCGCACTCTCCGGAGTGTGCCACAGGCTCGGCCCTTCAGCAGTTCTTTTGAGGGCTGACTGTTCGGCTACCTCTGATGGAGGTGAGGTTTCCTTGACATTGACGCCTTCTTCTCCAGGGCCCCGTGAGCTCCTCCCAGTACCCACACTTTCCATAAGATTGGCCATGACAGGAGAAACTCAGAGCTCCCTGCCCCATCAGGTGAGCCACCTGATCCTCAGGCTCCAGAGTCTTCATATACAGGGTCTCATTCATGGAGCACTCCTCATCTGGGGGATGAGCTCAGGTGTGTATGGTTTCACAGGGCTCAGGATGAGTTTGAGAGGACCTTCCTTGTCCAGGAAGAGCTTCTGAAGGATCCCTTTCTCTCACTCACCATGAATGTATCACTCCTGGCTGTTGCTTGCATAGTGACAGGAAGTGAGGGCAGAACCAGGGCACCTTCTCCTCCAGGTTGTCATGGCTCAGACTCTGGCCCATCTTAAATGCATGTTGGTCTGACAGGATCTCTGAGCCGCCTACCCAACATCTTTGAGCTTTTCGCATTTACTCATTCATTCACTTTATTATGTAAGTATTCTCTCAGTTTACCCCCATCTGGCCATGTCTACGTTGTCCTCTTCCTGTCTTTATGGGTCAGTTGATTAGAATCTCCAGGGTTCTCTACTGGCTTTGCATCCAGAGCTCCTGACTCCAAAAAGGCTGTATCTATGAGCTCTGGGACTTCAACAGGAGGTAAGGGAGTCCCTAAATGATCTGTGTCCATAGCCTCAGGAGGAGGTGTCAGTCTTGGAGAAGAAGATTGGTTGTGCTGGTTCTATGCATGCTTTTCCTTCAAAGGGGCTTGACTTGACAGCTGGAAGTGACAGCACCTTCTTACCTTTTATGCCTGGAACAGGGGCTGAACTGACAACATCTTGAAATTTCAAGCCCTCCATAGGTTGTGATGGAATTATCTTTGCTTTGATCTCTTTGGTGATGTTGCATGTTGTGCCTAATGGCTTGTGTTTCTTCTCTGCAGAGTGGGGTGGTATCCCCTGGAACAGCTGCAGAGTGCTAATGCTTGATGAGAATGTGTTTAAGGTTGTACTTGGCAGAAACTACCAGTGCCCTGGCAATCTCCTTCCCAGGCAACCAAGATATTGTCTCCAGCTCTAGCCCAGTGGAATGAAGCAATAATTCAAAGACACTTGGCTTCTTCTTTTTCTCTGGGACCTCCTCAACCAATGTTTCAACCTTCACTTCAGTAAGGGATGCTCAGGAGGAGGGATTTGACTCTTTTCATCTTGACATTTCTTGTCTCACAATAGGCTGGGTACTACTCTGAGAGCAGACAACAGTCATCCAGTCACTGACAAGAACTGAGACC
This sequence comes from Galeopterus variegatus, assembly GCF_000696425.1. Classification (NCBI taxonomy): domain Eukaryota; kingdom Metazoa; phylum Chordata; class Mammalia; order Dermoptera; family Cynocephalidae; genus Galeopterus; species Galeopterus variegatus. The sequence continues at coordinate 15,760 of NW_007737967.1, forward strand.
AGCTTCTGGAGCTCTTCATTCTCAATTTGATCACTTGCTTCACTGGTTTGGCTGTGTTGCTCTGCTTGAGATGGTCTATAGTGAGCAGAAGGTGCTGCAGAGTTAATAGAATTTGCAGCAGGAGGGAAATGTTGTTCAAGAACACAGCATGTTTTTCCATTTATCTGGGTCTTTTAAAATTTCTTTCATCAATGTCTTATAATTTTCAATGTATAAGATTGATATTAATTCTTCTTTGATTGTTTGGTAGAATTCACCCATGAAACCATCTGGTCCTGGGCTTTTCTTTCTTGGGAGATTCTTGATTACTGATTCAGTCTCCTTATTTGTTATTGGTCTGTTCATGCTTTTTATTTCTTCTTGATTCAGTGTTAGTGGGTTGTATGTTTCTAAGAATTTATTAATTTCTTCTAGATTTTTCAGTTTATTGGTGTATAATTGTTCATAATAATCCCTTGTGATCCTTTTTATTTCTGAAGCATCTGTTATAATGTCTCCACTTTCATTTCTGATTTTATTTATTTGATTCTTCTTTCTTTTTTCTTAATTAGTCTAGCAAAGGATTTGTCAATTTGTTTATCTTTTCAAAAAATTCACTCAGTTTTGTTATTTAAAAAATTTTTATCATTTATTTGTTTTATTTATGCTCTAATCTTTATTTTCTTTCTTCTGCTAATTTTGGGCTTAGTTTGTTCTAGTTCCTTGAGGTGTAAAGTTAGGTTGCTTGTTTGAAATCTTTTTTTTTTTAATGTAGTATTTATCACTATAAACTTTCATCTTAGTGCTGTTTTTGCTGCACCCCATAAGTTTTGGTATTTTGTACTCTCATTTTCTTTTTTTTTTGGGGGGGGTTATATTTCTAAAATTTCCTTTTGATTTTCTCTTTGGCCCAATGGCTGTTCAAAACTATGTTGTTTAATTTTCATATATTTGTGAATTTTTCCATTTTCTTGGTGTTATTGGTTTCTAGTTTCATTCCATTGTGATTGGAAAAGATACCTGGAATGATTTCGATATTCTTAAACCTGTTAAGACTTGCTTTGTGAACTAACATATGATCTGTCCTGGGGGCATTTCTATATTCACTTGAGAAAAATGTGTATTCTTCTGCTGTAAGGTGGAAAGTTCTATATATGTCTGTCAGGTCCATTTGGTCTATAATGTTATTCAAGTCAGCTATTTATTAATTGATTTTCTATCTGTATGTTCTGCTCATTATTGTAAATGAGGTATTGAAGACTTCTACAAGTATTGTATCACTGTCAATTTCTGACTTCAGATCTTGTAATTATTGCTTTGTATTTTTAGGTGCTGTGATGTTGGGTATGTATATATTAATAGTTGCTATGTCTTCTTGTTGAATTGACCCTTTTGTCATTATTTCTTTCTTTTGGCTACTGTTTGTATGAAATATCTATTTCCATCTCTTCACTTTTAGTCTATGTGTATCATCAAATCAAGTCGGTATTCTGTAGACAGCGTAGCACTGGATCTTGTTTTTTCAATCTATTCAGCACTTTATGCCTTTTGATTGGCAAGTTTAATCCATTTACATTTAAAGTAATTATTGCCATGTAAGGACTTACTATTGTCCTTCTGTTGATTGTCTTTTGTCTTTTGTGCAGTTATTTATTCCCTATTTTGCTCTCTTGCTGTCTTCCTTTACTTGATGCTTTATTTGGTAGTGATTTGCTTTGATCCTTTTCTCTTTATCTTTTGTGAATCTATTATAGGTGTTTTCACTGTGGTTAGCTTGAGGCTTGCATTAAACTGTCTTGTAGCTATATCTATCTATTTTAAGTTGGTAAGAACTTAATTTCAGTTGCATACAAATACTCTATACTTTTTCTCCCCCCCCCTTTGTGTTCTTGTAGTCAGAGTTAGTTTTTTAAAATATTGTGTACCCATTGACAAACTTTTATCTTTTTAACTTTTATATTAGGGTTAATAGTAATTTATGCACCTTTATTACAACATTATATTGATGTGTATTTGTTTATATACTTCCCTTTACTAGTAATATTTATACTTTCATATTGCTGTTTAGCAATTTTTTTTGTTCCAATTCTAGTGTTGATGAACTCCTTCAGTTTTTGCTTGTCTGGGAAAGACTATCTCTCTTACATTTTTAAGGAATAATTTTGCTTTTATAGTATTCTTGGTTGACAGGGTTTTTTTTTTTAGTACTTTGGAAATACCATTCCACTCTCTTCTGGCCTACAAGGCTTCTGCTGAGAAAAATGCTGATAGTCCTATGGAGGGTCTCTTGTATGTAATGAGTCTTTCTTTTCTTGCTGCTTTAACAATTCTCTCTTTGTATTTGACTGTTGATAATTTGATTATAATGTATCTTGGTGTAGTCTTTTTTGGGTTAATACTTTTTGGAGACCTTAACATTCATGAATCTGAATGTCAATTTTCTCCCAAGATTTGGGAAATTTTCAGCCATTATTTCTTTAAATAAGCTTTCTAACCCTTCCTTTCTCGCTTCTCCTTCCAGAGCTCCTATAATGTGCATATTGGTTTGCTTGATGGTGTTCTGTAAATCCCATAGGCATTCCTCACTTTTTTCATTTCTTTTCTTTTTTCTGCTCTGACTGGATAATTCCAAATGACCTGTTTTTGAGTTCACAGATTCTTTCTTCTGCTTGATTGAGACTTCTGTTGGGGCTTTCTATTACATTTTAAAAACTTTATTCATTGTATTCTCCAGCTTCAGAATTTCTGTTTAGTTCTTTTTTATGATTTCTATCTTTTTGTCAAACTTTTCATTTTGTTCATGTATTTTTCCACTGATTTTGTGAAGTTGTCTATCTATGTTCTCTTTTAGCTTACTGAATTTCTTTAAAACAATTATTTTGAATTCTTTGTCAGACAATTTGTAGACTTCAGTTTCTTTGGGTTGGTTACTGGAAAATTATTGTATTCCCTTGGTAGTTTCATGTTTCCTGATTTTCTTGTTTCTGTAGCCTTGCATAGATGTCGATGCATTCGGAGAAGTAGTCACCTCTTTCAGACATTGTGGACCGGCTTTAATGGGAAATGACCTTTTATCTATGGGTGGGTGTGAGAACACTGGTTGGGTGGTGTGTGACATATCTGGCTGTGGGGGGATGCAGAAGCAGTTCCTGCTCTGGAACATGCACTGGCATAAACTCTGGCCTGCTCTATCAGCTGAGGTTAGCATCAATGAGGACTGTGGGAGTCTCAGTGGCCAAATTTGCAGGTATCCACAATGGCAGTGAAAGCTGCTGAGATCCTTGGTGATGAAAGATGCTGGGGTCCTCCAACTCCCCTTTTCTTCCTGCAGGGAAGTCACAGTCAAGGAGATGCCTCTTGGTGCTGGAATCAGAGCATGTTTGCAGTGGCACTGGGGTGGGGAGTAGATCAGGCCCCAGGGGGATGGAGAAGTGCAGTGGCAACTCCTTTTCCAAAGGGTCACAGTGGTGTGGACTCTGGGAAGTTCCATCAGCTGAGGCCAGCATCAGCAAAGTCTTCAAGGGTCCTTGGTGGCAAAAGCTGTGGGTGTCTTTTGTGGTGGTGAGGGCTTTTGGGGTCCTTGGTGGGAAAGGCTTTCTGCTTTTCTTTTTCCTCTTGGGGGAAGGTCACTGCTGAAGAAATCCCTCTGGTTCTGCACTGTGCCAGACTGGGTGGTGGGGTGACACAGGTAAAATGCTTTCTATGAGATCCTCCTCAGCTTCTTTGCTCCACTGGATTGCTGAAGCTTTTTCATTGTACTTCAGAGCTCTCCCAGAGATATTTTAGTCAGTAAGTAGTGGTTTAGTCATTGTTTTTTTTTTTTGGGGGGGGGAATGACAGTTGGGACCACCTAGTCTGTAGTGGTGTCACCCATCTCATTCTTGATACTGTTTCTTTCTGTCTTCTCTCTTTTATTAATCTATTCAAAAACTTTTAAAATTGATTTTTCCATTGTTTTTCTGTTTATTATTTTATTTATTCCCATTCTAATCTTTTAAACTTTCTTTCTCATGCTTACATTGAGGCCTGAGGCCTGGATGGGTGAGGCTGACTAGGGAAGGTTGGTTTGCTGGATGTCCTCTTTGTACAGTTCCTACTCAGTGATTTGCCTTCTTCAGTTTCCATGTCTGAAGGACAGTTGGGGAAATTCACTCTCATTATACACTGAGTCAGCCTTTAATAAAGTGAGGTGATGGGTAGAGTGGGAGGATAGAGGGAAATTCAGTCAGTGTTCCTTAGAATTTCCCTGGAAATGCTGAATGATACCTTGGGAAGAAAACTTTGTGGACACTTGTGGTTGCAACATAATCACCATTCAGATTATAAATGCTTACCTAGAATGGGTAATTCCAAAGACTTAGGAAGAAATTACTCACGCAGGGGCAAAGCAGAGAGAATTACAGCATTTATAGCATTTTATGACTGTTACAAATTATAAATGTGTTTAACTTATTGAAAATGTGATACTATGTGTATTATTCCATTTCTGTTGCTTATAACAAAATACCTGGAACTAGGTAATTTGTAAGAAAACAAAATTTATTGCTTATGGTTTCAGAGGCTGGGAAGTACAAAGTGCAGGGAACGCAGCTGGTAAAGACCTTGGTGGTGGTGACAGTGATGCAGGGTCTCACATAGCAGAATGGCAGAGCAGAGAGAAAGAACTTCTTCTGTGCTCTTCTTTTGAAGCCCTCAGAACACGCCTATGGCCACCATTAAACCATCAGCTTAATCACCTCTTCAAGGCCCCACCTTTCAATTATCACAGTAGGATTTCCCACCCTTAACAGTTACAGTGGAAATTAAGCTTCAGTGAGTTTGTGGGGGCATTCAATCTAGAACACAATGGTCCCCCAAAGAAATTCTTTACTTTCAGAAAGACCAATATACTTTTATTCTGAAGAGGCCAAGAGATGCAATCTGAGTCATTGACTTAAGACAGGATGTTATAGCCTGGATGTTTTTTTACCCCCAAAATTCATATGTAAAATTCCTCACCTCCAGTATGACGGTATTTGGAGATGAGTCCTTTGGGAGCTAATTTGGGAGATAATTAGAAAGGGGCCCTTGTGATGGGATTAGTGCCCTTATAAGAATAGACACGAGACAGCTTGCTCACCCTTTTTGTTATGTGCAGGCAGAGTGAGAAGGTGGCCATCTGCAAGCCAGTAAGTAGGCCCACCAGGAACTAAATCTGCCAGCACCTTGATCTTGGATTTCTAGCCTCCAGAACTGTGAGAAATAATGGTCTGTCATTTAAACCACCCAGTCTGCAGTATTTTGTTATGACACCCTGAGCAAACTAAGGCACAGGACTACTGCAATTAATTCTGGGAAGGATGCAAATGGAATCATCTCCAAACATCAGAGGTCAACTAAGCTGCTAAGGAGACAAAGTGACAAAGATGAGACCAATGTCCTAGTTTTGACTCTGCAGCCAGCACAATGTGACTATCGGTTAGGCTTTGATTGTTCTCAGCTGTACAATGAGAGGCTAAACTTAAATGCCCTGAGCCCCTTCTAGTTCCCAGGTAGTCAATCAGACTTCCCTTCCTTCTGTTGTTGGTTGAGTTGTTATGAGCTCTACCAAGCCTAAACGGGGGACAAAGAGATTGAAGGATTTTAATTCTCTATTTCTGGAGGGTTCTCATCTATCTGCAAATTTTATACAATTTTTTGACTTCAAGAACAAATTTTCCTAAACTTGGGGCTGATTGGAAGAAGTTCCTGGGGCTTTGGAGCAATAATGAGTGGTTAATACATTAAGTACCTTAGGGCAAGTTTATTTGCCAGACAACTAGTTTTAAGTTGGTGAAGAACTAAAACATTGGGTCTAGTTCAGCAACACCTGTCATCTCTCCTGTGACTTAGAGCTATTTGTGGAGCTTGCATCAGCAACAGGTGTTGAGGCTTCAACTGTCATCACAGGTAGGTGGGAAAGACCAATTGGGCAGTGCAAAATCATTAGTGTGTGTAATTATTCCAGCTCCCCTTTGAACAGCTGGCCTGAGAGGGATAGACGGGCGGTGGGATGGGTCTGGCTGTCTGCGGGGTGGAGATTGGTGGGGGTGTTTCATGGAATTTCACAGTCCCCTTGGCAGGCATAACATGAGCCATTAGACTGATCTCATCCATCTTGATGTTATTTCTCTCAGCAAGCAATAACCTCAGCTTTCCATGGCTTGTGGTTTCTGTAAACTGGGAATGAATTCCCTCACTCTGAGTGAAGGGGTCCAATTGGAAACAGAAAAAAATAATAATAATTTAGCCCATAAAGGCATTTTGTCATCAGGGAGTGACAAGTTTTGGAAGAGTCCCATAGATAAAAGTCACTTTGGACATCAGCATGAGCCAGAGGAGAGATGAGTCAATCAGTCAGGCACTCTTATAAACGACATTTATTAAGCATCTGCTGTGTACCAGGCCCTATGCTAGATGTTTCAGATACTGGAGATGAACAGCTATGGTTCTTGTTTTCAAGGATTTAGCTATTAGCAAGAGAAATGAAAGCATAAACTAAAATAATTACAGTTATTACAATTATATCATAAACAATGTCACCATCACATGACATTGCAGATATTCAACCACCTTGGCCTATAAAAAAAACAATTTCATATGGTTCAACAAGATGCTAATATGTCTTAAATATAACATGCTATGGGGACACAGGGAGAGTGATTAATCTAAATGTTGGATAGTTGTCAAAAAGTCTTTACTGAGATGGCATTTAACTTTGACCTTAAAAAGAGAATAAGATTTTAAACATATTTTAAAAGGCAAGGTGAAATAAAAGAAAACTGCATTTATTTCATAAATATTTATTGAGCACCTACTAAGTGCAGGATGGTATAATATGCTTGAGATACAGTGTTCAGCCTATATAGCTGATAGTCTCTGTCTTCTTAGAATTTACATTCCAAAGTGGGAGTTGGATGCTAAAGAATAAATACCAAATTAATTATCTAATCACAATTCTGAGAAGTGCTACAAAGAAGCAAATTCTGCTATGAGAGAAAAAAACGGGGGCCTGGATAGGTCTGTAAGGCCAGTGTTAAGCTTTAACCGAATTCTCCAGGATAAGATGGAATTAACTAGAATAAGATATGAATTGTAGAGAGCATTTGAGACAAAGGAAATAGTATGTGCAAAGGCCCTGTGGCAGGCTAAGGGAGTAGTATTTCACCTCTTCAAATTTTAGTAGTTCAGAGAGTGTGCTTCTTTATGATATGATCACATTTCCAGGAGCTCTGGCATTCGCTAATTACACACTGGGTTCTAAGATGTAGCCAAGTCACTTACTGCATGACTTGGAGGAAGATAGTTAAGCTTGGGGTCACTAATCATAAGATAAATAGATCATACGCACAGCAACTTATAGTTAGTAGTTTTATATATAGAAGTCCAGGGAAGGACAGTTCCAAATACCTAGGTTGGGGTTTGCATTTCATTAAATTTCCATTTTCAGATAATGATTCAAATGGACTTTCTGTTTGTTGCTTAGCTTGTCTCTGCAATAAAAAGTATTTTCAGGAATAGTTGTGGTCATAAAATTTGCTTGGGCCTGAGGATGTTACTGGTGCTCCTATGTGCTGCTCTGTCATCCCTTTCCCGCACCTGCAATCTAATGAACACCTTAGTTTTTTCTGGGGGCTCCCAGGTGTTGACCACTGCCCCCACAAAAGACCTCCAGAAAGACTTGCTGATCAGGAAGAACTAAGTTTATTAGACTTAGTGAAATACGAGAGGCTCCATCTTGACAGAGTCTTAGCAGTGTCTCAGAAGGGGAAGGTATCTCAGAAGTGGTATGAAGTTACAGGGACTTAGAACCTGGACAGGGTGACTTTCAAGCACATTCTGAAAGGTAGGAAACTGGTTGGGATTGGGCAGAGCTGATGACGTAGTACGTACGGGTTAATGAGGTCAGTGAAGAGAGCTCTTGATGTCAGTCTCAATGAATCAGTGATTAATCTTGGTAAGGAAACTATTTTATTGGTTCACGAACTTATCTTCCAGGAACAAACATTCCCTGGAGAAAGCTGCTAAGCTATTTTTGCCCGGACACAGAATTGTTTATCAATAAAACAGGAAACTGTATTTGGTCCCAGTATTGTCGAGCACAGGCTCGAGAAAGCATGAGGGTTTCAATTCTCACGGGTCACTCGGCTAAATGGGATACATACATCTATGTGCAAAGAAAATTAATTAACCAAGTGAAAATTGAATAAAAATGAAAGTAAAGTAAGTAATTAAGGATATTGACTTTTTTTCTAATTGTTCTAGAAGTTTCAGCCTCCTTTTCAGATTCTCGCTGATTCTCCTTAGGACTTAAGCCCAGGAAGCCCTAGAGGAAATAGGCTGAAAGCCTTTTGGGAGCTTCTACCTGAGCATGTATCAGAGTTACCCACAGCTGTGGGGCACAGGTGCTTTGCAAGTGTCTCCCTGTCCGGACACGTGTGGATCACCTCTGGAAGGCCAGCGCTCTGACGGAGGCATTACTAACTGACTCCACATGGAGTGAGAGTGCTCAGGATCTGCCAGCTGAGGTCAAAGCTGAGACAGGCCTTGGTTACTGGGAGAGGTGGAGAAAGGAATGGTGAAGGGACCGAGAGACTGGGGAGCTGGTGCCACTTGAAAGCCTCTGAGCCTCTTTCATGAGCTCTTCTTTGTGCCTAATTCAAGCCTAGGCACTGGCAGCATTCATTGAAGGACAGGCACTGTCACTGAGAAATGAGGTGGTGACTCTGCATGGACAATGGACGTGAGCCTTGCAAGTTCCAAGACAGTTGTTCTCTATAGTCAGGCTCTGACTGTAAGATCTTTAAATGTAAAAAATCCATGGATTTATTGGTTTATTCATTCATGTAACAAGTGCTTTGTGTGCCCTAAGTGGCCAGCTGCGCGCCGGGATCCAGAGACACAGCAATGAGTAGCATGAGAGCTGTTCCTGTCTCAAGAGGCCTCCGCCTAGGGGGCTACAGGCAAGTTAATGTACAAAATGGTCTAAGGAGTTTGTTAAAGAGAGCACAGACACTAAGAACTCATTGGAGCACTGACACGGACTTGGGGGCATATAGGAATGGAAAGAGTAAGTCGAGGCAGTGATCCGGAGGATGACTAGGAGTTAGCCTGGCAAAGTGATGAGGGGTAGACAGTATGTGCAAAGGCCCTGTGGTCTAAAAGAGCCTATGCAGATGTAGCCAGACTGCTGTGTGATCTTAGGCTGGCCACGTACTCTCTCTAGGTCTCAGCTACGCCATCTGGAACTTAAGAATCTGAATAACGTCCAGGCTGGTCAAACATTCAGTAATAGATGAGCAGCTAGAGCAATGGTCTTCAAATATTTTTGCTCATATATCTCTTAAGGTAATTCTTAAATATTTGATATTTAAAAATATCCCATATATATTTTTAATTTGACATTTCAAATTTATCATGATCCATGAACAAACTCTTCTTTAACAGATGAGAATTTTACAGCACCCCATTTCTTCTTGAACTTCTGTTTACATTCCACTTCCTGACATGATTTTATTCCTATATATGTATATATAGGCTTAAAAAATCTTTTATTGATCACCCTATCATAGATCTCTGTAACAAAAATATGAATATGAATTGGAATTTGTTTTCAAAGTTTTTTGAGATCATAGGACTTAATGTTTAAAAAATTTCTTATGAAGAGTTATTATTACAGCTAGTAGTAGCACTACCTAATTGATCAAAACAACCTAAATATATTATAAGTTTTTATAATTAGTATATAGTAAAGTAAAAATATCAATGGAAACGGATCATTTATGTCTTTGCAAAAGTGTTTATGTTCCTGAGTCGAATGTATATTGATAGAATGAAACAAGGTTTGGCATCAGTTCTATTGCTGTTCTTCATTTTTATACATGTAACTGTTAAGAAATCTTGTTCATATAAATAAATAGGAAGAGGAGGAGTTTGGGGTATCAAGGTCACTCAGTTCTTTGAACTCCATCTGAGCTGTATGGCAAGAGAAAAGTAATCTATACACGAAAGGTCTTGCTGTTATTTGAGGAAAGCATCACGCTGGAAGCCAGGTGACTTTGCAGAGGACGTGTTTCCCAGTCATAGAGGTGCTTTCTCCATTTTGGGTAACTATACCACAAAGGCTTTTCCCAGGGCTAGTTAGGATGACAATTATTCTTGTTCCCCTTCTACTTGAATGGCCTCTTGTTTATCCAGCCATATTCTGGAAAAGATTGGGAAAGAAAAAATATGAAATTCAACACACTTCTGTGAAGGCAATGTTTTAAAATAGAGGCTATTATATTATCATGTGCTTTAATATGTATTTGTCAGAATTTTTCATCTGCAGATTTAGCTTATCACAGACAACATCCACCACATAACCTAATGGCCGAGCTTCCTCAGACCAATCAGCCAAATCAGACTATTCCCGTCAGAAAAAGTCTGACTTCATTTTTGAACTCGAATAATTTCACTTGCAACTCTTTGACAATTGTCTTGCTTCTGAATCCAGATTCTTAAATAAGACATCAATAGCCTTCGTCTGAACTTGTCCCCGGGATGAAGTGTGATGCCTCCACCTCCAATATTTTCTAAGGATACTTCCATTACATCCCTGTCAGGGGACTCTCTGTCAGGAGGATTGTTCTAGAACTTTCCTTGTGTGCGGTGCTCAGGAGGTTTCATACAGAAAGAAATGCACCCTGGTAAAATTCAGGACTGGTGGGAGGCATGAGGTTTTTTAATAACACGAAAGAAAGTTTGCTGGGGGAGAAAAAGGAGCTGAGTGTGAACTTCTTAGGTAGAAAGAATATACATCTAAGTTGAGAATCTGATAATTAATTCCCTTAAAACAGTCAATACCTGAATAGCCCCTGGAAAAATGTTCATGTACCCCTATTTATTAATTTAAAAACAACTCTCGTTTGCAAACTTATCCACCGAGTACTATATTCATTCAGTATTCAGACTGTGGGATTCATTTCTCTTGTGAGTTCATGCATCTCACTTTTCTCCTTACACATGCATTCAGCTCAAAGAACAGCCTCAGGCAAAGATGCTCAAGGCCACGAGCTGCATTCCCATTTCCCACACAGCTTCCCTCACCTGAACCAGGCTTCCAAAGAAGGGAAACAGCCTCAGGGCCAGTCCTTTGGGGGAATTGTAAGGTTGATTGAGCTTGAGGCTGTCTCCATGACAACAAAACAAGTGGTATTTTACACAATCTTAGTTTTGCTACAGCTGAAAGAATTTCAATCTGTCCAGCACTTTTTTTTTTATAGGTATCGAAACTGAAGCCAGAGAGATGGCTGATTGATATTCCCCAAATTTCACAGCTAGTAAGTAGCAGAAGTGGAGCCGCACGCCGTAAGCCTCCCAATTCCCCACACCAGAGCCACACCTGCGTAAATGAAGCATTGTTTGGTGTCTTATGGAGAAAACAAATGGGTCGACTGACCACACTTTTCACTTTTCACCTAGCTGCCCCAGTGTCTTTTAGACATGGTTGTGATGTTTGCATCTGGAAAGCCAGATGGGCATATACTTCTCAGGGATTTTCAGAGGAATCACAGCTAGAGATGACTGGAAGACTTTTTTTGCTCTGACTTTCCTAAGAACAAGTTTTTCAGAACCTTGATCACCCCTCAAGAAGCCTCAGGGTCCCCAGGACTCCTGCTGGACTTGGGCTGATCAGGGGTCTGAAATGCTTCTAATTGTTCCAAGTAGTACGTGCTTCAAAATAAAACCTTGAGCAAAGTGGGTTTCATCTCTGGGGCTTTCCTCATCTGATTCAGACTTGATCACTCATGCCCCACTTTGCACGGGCTGGGAATTCCAGAGGATCAGAGCAGGCCAGCCATGACCAGCTCCCAATTAAAGACCCCAGCCAGCTGCACTTGACTCAGGTGTGAGACCGCTGTCCATGATTCTGGGAGAGGCCAACATCAGTACCTGATGTCTCAATCTACTTGTGTTGCTATAACAAAATACCTTAGATTGGGTAATTTATAAAAGCATAAATTTATTGCTCATAGTTACAGAGGCTGGGAAGTCCCAGGTCAAGGCATTGGCAAGTGTGGTGTCTGGTGAGGACCCTGTTTGTGCTTCCAAGATGGCACGTTGTTGCTGTGTCTTCACGTCTCAGAAGGCAGAAGAGCAAAAGGACTGAGCTAGTTCCCTCCAACTCTTTTGTAAGGGTATTAATCCCATTCACGAGGGCTCTTCCCTCATGATTTAATCACCTCTTAAAGGACCCTCCTCTTAATATGATCACATTGGGGTTTAGGTTCCAACATGAGTTTTGCAGGGGACACAATTATTCACACCACAGCACCTGTGCTGAGTGGGACTTTAGAGATGGGGAGAGCCACATCTCCCTTGCTTGGATGTCATCACCTTCCCATTCCTCTGAGATGTGTCTGCGGAAGTCAGCATAATGAAACATCTGAAACTGAGTCTCCACAGAGGATGCAGGTGAATCAAGTCTAAAGAGACAGAGAAAAGTAGGGAAATGAATAACCGATGAACTTAGGAAGAACAGAAAGTTTACTAGTGCAATTGGAAACAGTTTTAACACCCAAATTAGCAATCTCATTTCCTAAATTCCTTGGGTAATTACACCTCTTCATTTTAGAAATGCCTATAATAAGCCTTTTAAAAAATAAATTCAAGTGACTTTGCAGAAAAATAAAAATCCAAATGAATATGAAACTTAATTATCCAGAGTCTAGAAATACTAGGATGAGAAGGAATTTTTAGAAATAATCTGTAAATTGCAGATAATATACATACCACTTAGAATTGTGGTGAAGACAAAATGTTATAATGAATATGATCCACTCAGCCAGAGCCTTGTATATACTTTATTATCTCATTGAATACAGTTTGATCAATTTATAGATGAAGAACCTTGGCCTGTAGAGACTAACTCATCTAAAGTCAGAAAGCTGCCAGCGCAGAGACCCAAAGACGCCAACATAGAAACCTTTCTGCTTTACATGCTTCTGACACCCAGCAAGTTTAATTGAACACATTTAAACACAACCCTCAAAACTCTAGAAAAAGCTGAGGGAGATGAAACTTTCTCAAAGACTTCTGGTATATTTCAGTCGCTAAAGCTTGCTTGAGGTTGCTGAAGGAGTCACGTGAAAGCCTGCGTTTCCACTAGAGACTTAGGTCTTTGTGTTGGTTAGGGAGCTGCTCAGTAGGGCCTTTCAGAAGGAGAATTGGGAGGAAGGCAGTAACGGCTTATATGGGAGGTGATGCTTTAAAAAAAGAAGCTATGGAGCCTTCTCTCTATAACCTCAAACTTCCAGAAACCTCACCTACAGTGGATATTTATTTTGGCCTCTCTCAGAATCATTGAAGCCTTTGTCATATCAGAAGTATTTAATTAATTGGCAAAGCATGGAGGAGGCTGGCCAGGCCATCCTAGTGAAATTTCCACGAGGGCTCTTTAGCTGAAAGATGCAGACGTGGACCCCTCAATGCACAGCCTATTAAAACTCTGCATAATAAGACACAAATCCTCTAACTTCTCTTTACCTTGAAAAAAGCAATCAAATACACTGGTTAAACCAATGTACATTTTTTCTAAATATAATTAGAATACCAACTACTTTTTTAAAAAAATTCGCTCCCTTAAATATTGGCATATCTTTTCCCCTACTGTTCATTGGATTGAGCTATTTTCATAGCTTTAGACCTTTTCTCTTCTAATCTATATTTAGCTGCTATTAAAAAAAAAATCTTTTATTTCTTTTGTGCTAGTTCTTTCTTTCTTCTGTCCCCCAACCCCGTGCCCCAGTACTGTTCTGAATTTTGAAGAACATACTTTCAGGCAGGGCTGGGGAGCCAAGGCGCGGGCTGGCTCAGTCACACCTACCTGGTGGTCATGCACTCACTCTGTGTGACTCCATTCTCTCCTCTGCTGTGTGTGTGCATCTATCTGTCTATCCATCTATGAAGGCTGAGAGAGGTCAGCTTTTGAAAAAAGATGGGTAAATTGTGTGTATTTATGATTTTGCATTCTGCTCTTTTGTTTTCTAGATGTCAGCAGAAGTCTCCCTGCATCCCCTGAGATTGGGCAAAATTAGCAGAAACTTCCAACTCCATTGCCAGTGGGTTTCCAAAGTGCTCTCCATGATTTCTCTGAATTTCTCGGGAGGGACAGACTGGAGCTTGCGTTCTTAATGCCTCTTCTGCTTCCTGGGGCACTTTTTCCTGGCTTGCCACCTTGGCTCTATTTATATCCCATAAGACTCTGTACATTCTATGTATTAAATAGGCCAAAAAAAAAAAAGGCACATAAAAAATATAGGTGGGCAGCGAAGGCATTTCTGAAGCTTTTGGGAGGAGGGACAAGGGGTACTAAGTAGGATGTATAATCTAGAAACAGAAACAGCCCTGAGGGGCAGAGGCGGCTTCACCGTCCTTACAATGTGCTTTGGCCACACTGTCTGCAGAAAAATTCACTGGCCTTCACCCTGGCACAAACCTTTTGCCATCTTCTTGGCTCTTCTCTTTCTTTTTCTTTTCAGAACAAGAACTAAAAATTCCTCTCCTTATTTCATGCAGAGCATCTTTCTCCTTTCTCTGGTATGTTAGCACTTATCCAAGGAGCCTTATAAAGGTTTTTGTCCCTCTCAAATGAAGACAATTCTGTACACAGGGGACTTCTAGTGCTACCTCTGTGAAGGTAGCTTCAGTACAACTAATACTTTTAACACTTCAGGCAGAGCGGGCTATGCGGGGTGCCGCTGCCACACTCTCCTTCCGGTTGGCTCAGGGAGCAGGCGGGACCTAGCCCGGTTCGCAGTGTCCGTGCCCCACCTGGCGCGTTCTGCATTGGCCTCAGTTTGCTCTGTTGGGATAGTGATAAAAACTCGACCTTTGCTCCAGGTGAAGTACTAAGAGCTTCATATACATAGCTCAAGCGCTACCTCTGTGAAGGTAGCTTTGGTACAACTAATATTTTTAACACTTATTTTATGTTTGGTGCACATATCGTCTGTTTTATTTAGCTTTATATGAAAGCTATACACTGTGTACATACAGAAGGGCAGAGTCACTTGTACTGCGAGTCCTTTTGGATTCAGGGTTGCTCCTTTGATTATCTGACGGGTGTTCTTGAAGGACAGCTCGTCTTCTCACTCCAAACCCCTACAGGAAACAGGTAGCCCCTTGGGGTGTCTGACAAGTTGGGCAGCAGCAAGATTCAGGTCTATAACCAGAAGTGAGGGTTTTCTCACCAGTGATCAGGAGCAGAAAGAGCCCCATGGGGGTCTGAGTCTGTAGGTCTTGCAGAGTTCCAAGATGGTTCACGCAGGGGAAAACAAGATCAGTTGATAGATCCAAACATCAGGAATAGATTAAAAAAACCCAAAAAAGCATACTTGTCTGTGTACATGTGTGTTGGGGGAGGGGCTGGGAGGCAAAGCCCAGGATCGGGGTCAGGCAGAGCTAGAATAGAATGGAAGGATGCTGGAACATGGACAACTTGCCATTGTGCGTAATGCGTACACTTGGCAAGGCTGGGGTTGGTTCATGCCTCATAGGGACATACAGATACTCTGGGGCATCCTTCTGTCCACAGGAAGCCACTGCTTCTGTTGGAGTTTAGTGTTATCAGGACTCACCAGCATCCTGTTCTTTTTTCAACAACGGTCACACCTTCATGATCATTGTCTGTAGACAGTATTAAATGGTTGAGTGTCCCCAGGGGTTTTCACGGGGAACGTGTTGTATTTTAAATCACACAGAATGCACTCTGACTTGAAGGTTAACTGCAAAGGTAGTTTTATACCAATAGGTGTGTCTTGTTCTGTAGGATAGTTCACCAGGATAGTTCACCACTACGAAATTTGTAAATCACAGAACTCATTTATTAACTTCTGCCTGAACGCTTATGTTCAAGCTTTTCTTAAAAGATCCTTTTGATCTTCTGTTGTAGTTAAGGAGTTTCTACACTGTTTTTAAAAATGTATATTTTTCTGACTATAAAGGTTATATAAACTCATATACATTCACATAATACAAAAGTAGGTAACTTAAAAGTTGAAATTCCTTAATAATCCTACCTTTAGAGATTACTATAAACGGTTGGGCATAGGGTGTATTTATATAAATGTAAGTATATATTTATATTTACGAATCAATCTGTCCTACAACATGAATTTTTTTAACTGAGTGATGTTATTAGATATCTTCGCATCGATGCTAATAGATCTATTAGTAATTGCGTGTTATTCTATTGTGTGATAATTTTAACCAAAAATTCACTGTAATTTTATATCCAATCCATTCTTGTTGAATATTTATAGTACATACAGTCTTGCACTAAATATCATTTTACCCATTCACTATACACATTTGTAGTATATACAGTCTTGCACCAAATATAATTTTACCCATTCACTATACATTCATGAAGAATTTCCATAGGGAAAATGGAATTATTGGGTTAACAAGTATACACCTTTAAAATGTTAATGTGTACTACAAAGCTACCCTACAGAACTGTTGCACCAGCTGACACTCTCACCAAATGCCTGTTTCCTCACCTCTCACCAACATGGATTATTGTTCAACCTTGTAATCCTTTGCCAATTTGAGATCCAAAATGTGGAATTAAAAAAATTTCTATTTCTTTGATTATAATGAAAATAAATATCTTTTTGTGTGTGTACCAGTCATTTGTATGTACTTTTGTTCTATGAATTTCCTGTCTGTTGTACTTTGCTTTTATTTCTGTTGGGTTTTCTGTCCTTTTCATATGTATTTGTAAGAGTTCTTTTATTATAGTGGATATTCAGCCATTGAATCATTTAACAAATATGGAGATTCCATTATGCTCCAGAGGTCGTGGTAATTTCTGGAATATACAGTCATGAATAAAATACTCATGGTCCCTGACTGCATGTAAAAAGAGACAGACATTAGACAAGTAAGCAAATACCTGTCTAATTATAAAGTGTGATTTATTCATTCATTCATTCAAAAAGTCATTGAGTGTCTGCTGAGTGGTACACAGCGGAGAACAAGAAATGGGGCTTTTGCATTGAGTAGTTTATCGTACAGTACGATTGAGATTAATTCCATGTGGTGATATACGAGAGTATTTACTAGACAGATGTGACCAGCTTGTGGGATCCTCAAAGCCATCTCTGATAAGCGTATATCCGAGACGAGAAACGAAGGATGGGGGGTTAGGGAGGAGGGGCGGCGTGTGCAAAGGCCTGTGCCGAGAGGAGCACAGGATATTTAAGGAGCAGGAGGAGGCCAGCATAGTCGCAGCACAGTAATTAAAGAAGAGAGGCCTGGGAGAAGACTGGAGTATGAACTGGGGCTCGACTATGCAGGCCCTTAGGGTCTATGGTAAGATTTTAAGCAGGTGAATCTGGGCCACATTTTAAAATAGCATGAATGTTACACCCACAAGGTCCAGCAGCATCACAGGAAGATTCGAAAGAATCAAAGTTTTAAATTCTCTAAAGCAAGAGGTAGCAGCTCACTCATGGAGGTTTATGTTAGAACCAAAGCATCATACACAGAGCTGCTTTGTTACGTGAGATGAGGTGGAGGGTTGATTTTACCAGGTCTACTTCTGGGGCCTTCTATCACCCGTCCACATAAGCGGGGTGCCAAAGACCCCCAAAGAAAGGAGGCAAGTGCAAAACAATCGGACAGAGTCTTCTCTCCAATCAGTTTTGGAGACAATGTGAGCAAAGAGATCATTTTCTCTGGATGCTGGTCCATCCTCCCTTAAGATTCAGGTCATAAAAGCCTCAGTGTTCCCTGTGGATCTATTAAGAAATCCTTAGAAATCCTTTTTCTCTTTTTTCTTTTTGGTGCCAACATTAAGATGTACTTATGTGCAAGCTGTATGTGGTAGGTCAGTGAGAGATCATATCAGTCACTCAGTGTTTCCCAGGGGACAGTCACCTTGTAGAAGCTGGCACCAGTGCAGACCTGGAGTCAGGGAGAAAACACGGCCACTGCTGGACATTCTGCCCGAGGCAGAGAGGAAGGAGAGACACCTGCCTCTTCCTCCTCCTGCCCTCCAGCCTCCTTCCAGGGTCCCTACAGCTGAACCAGCCAGAACCCTGCTGATGAGGGAGTTTGAGAAATATAGCCTGAGGGGCCGGGCCTCTGATACAGGGCAGATGGAGGACGAGGAGGAAAGCACAAGCTGGCAGACAGGCCCAGGCCTGGCACGAGGAGACACGCTGTCATTATCTGAGCTGGTTAGCACAGTTCACCAGCTTGCACTTCCACAACTTGTCACTCTGCCCAGTACTCCCTCCATCCCGGGCCCCATCCCTTCCTCATCTTCTTTTCCTTTGACTTCTGTTCCTTTCAAGATTTCTTGGTTCATGAAGAAGCAAAACCCTAGTTTTCTGGAACACATGCTCATTTCTCAATTTCTAGAGAAAACCACTTTGTCTGAAACTAGAGAGTTGATCAGGAGTAGAGAGGGGAGCGTGTCCTTGCCGGAGAGCTTGCACTGACCTTCCTAGAAGGCACCCCACCCACGGGCTCAGGAGAGGCCAGCCTGGGAGATGAACTGGGAAGTTTAGGAAGGAAAAGCGTTAATCAGAGGAGACTCATAATCGAAACCATGAAGACGATGAGAACTCTTCCTCGGGCCTTCCGTCTCCTAGGCAGCCGGCCTTCTGTGCTCTTCCCTTCTCTCTCTCTTCCCTCCTTAATCCCTCCCCCAGTGGAGCCCAGAGCTAAACACCAAACAGGCATGTGAACAAACACAAACAACACTCTGCCCTGAGGACAGGCCAGGAGCTGTCTCCACCTTACCCTGAATTAGCTCATTATTTCTCTCCCAGGGGTACTTGCATTTAAAGTTTCATCTTAAGCTATGAAATGAAATGCCTCTACTGAAAGACTATAATCTAAGTGATTCATTTTCAGAAACGACTTATCTGAGGGTATTCTAACTGATTCAGGCCCAGCCTGAAAGTCATCTGACTGGTTCAGCACATTCCCGGAGGGTCTCTGAACAGACAGAGCTCTCCTCGAGATGGTAACTAGTTATTAGTCCCCGCTGTTTTCTTCATTCTCTGGTGTTTCTCCTTTCACAGGGTTTTAGTGGGCCTTTTTTTGTGGACTAGTCCTGAGTCCTCAGACAAAAAAAATTAATAAACGGGGGTAATAAATTTAGGCATCATCTGGGAATATTGTGCACCTCATAGTACTCAGCCAATGAGGAAATGGGGGAGGGACTTGCATACTAGGGAATAAATTGCTTGCTACAGCCCTTTTCCATGTGCCTGCCCTTCAGACACCCGAACCTGTTAAGGCTGTAGTTAAAGTCTTGGTTCACTGTTCCTCGTGTCTCCACATCCATCCTTTGGCATTGGATGGGTGAGGGCATTTCTCACATCTACTAAATAAATGCTAGGTGTGGGGAGTCTGTTTCACCCCTCAAAGCAGATCAGCTGCTTGTCTGCTTGTCTGTAGGGCAGGCCCTGGTTCTGAGGAGGTCAACTGAGAAGATGGCAAGACAAGGAGGCCAAAGCTGAGCATCATGAGGGGGATTCAGGCAGCAAGTTAAGTTGTGCCCGGTGCCATAAACTATGCATGTGATGGTTAACGTTAGGTGTTGACTGGATTAAGGGATACCCAGATAGCTGGTCAAGCATTACTTCTGGGTGTATCTGTGAGGGTGATTCCAGAAGTGATTGGCATTTCCTTACTCAGTGGGCTGAGTAAGGAATACTTGCCCTCATCCAATGTGGGTGGGCACCATCCAATCTGCTGAGGGCCCAGATAGAACAAAAAGGCAGAAAAAAGGCAATTTCATGTGCTTTCACTCTCTCTTCTAGAGCTGAGACACCCTTCTTCTCCTACCCTCGGAGATAAGAACTCCAGGTTCTCTGGCCTCTGGACTCTGGGACTTGCCTCAGTGCCCCCCTGGGTTCTCAGGCCTTTAGCTTTGGAGTGAGTTATTCCATTGGCTTCCATGGTTCTGAGGCCTTTGGACTTGGACTGAACCATGCTACTGGATTCTCTGGTTCTCCTGCTTACAGAAGACCTATCAAGGGACTTCTCAGCCTCCATAGCCATGTGAGCCAGTTCTCCTAATTAACTCCCTACAATATATCTATATACATAACTCCTGCTGGTTCCGTTTCTCTGGAGAACCCTAACTAATACAGCACCTTGGTCTCTCTGGCCTACTGGGTTGTAAGTCAGGTCTCTTAAGATTTGAAAATCTAGGTGGAGTAGGATTTCTGCTTTGGTTAAGAAAATGAGGTCAGTAAAAGCCCCTTAATGAGACGTATCAGGTGAGGGTGGAGTGAAGAGTGGCTGGAAACCATACTACTCAGAGCTGCCCAGCAAGCCCAGTCTATCCTGTGAATAGGAGCAGGCTTGGGAGCCAAGGAATGCAGAGGGGAAAGAAATAGAAGAGACTAAGTGATCAGTTAAATAAAGAAAAACAGAAGGGAAAAACATTGCCTAATCCAAAAAGAACACACTTACATTTTGATTTCATGTAATATACTTCCCGATCCCCAAAGAGAATTCCCTACCTCCCCTCACTATGTGATACCAGGCAGGGCTAAATCCCTCAGCCCTGGTCAGAACAGCTCTCGGAAAAACATCTGTATGGATTTGCTGGCTTTCCCTAACAGAAGGGCCAGCTCAGCTCCTCCAGGGTCTTGTGCAGCTGAATTGCTGACAGGCTTTGCAAGGAATGCAAGAAGCTTCTTCCTCTGTTACAAATGGGCTCTCTTCGTCCAGACCTAGGCTGCAGAATACTGGATGAGGGCGGCAGCAGTTCAGGTTAGGAGTGAGGGGCTCGAGTGGTGAAGACCTTAAACTGGAGCTGCCCTGGACAGAGAGAATCCATGGGTCGCCAAGGACCTGCCACACTCTTGGCTGTCCCCATAGGAGAGTGGCCTGGCTGGCTGTTCTCTCTGCAGAAAGTGGCTGTGGGGGCAAGTGAGGTGAATGAGGCCAACTCTGCTGTTTGGGTAACAGTTGGATCAATAAAGAAATTCTGCTCAACAGAGAAGTGATGAAACAACCAGTTGAGTTCTGTCTCTCGGGAAGTGAGAACTTGTGCTGCATCGAGGGGGTGGGGGTGTCAGGCCCTGACCCTACCCCAAACGTCGTGGGCTCTTCTTCCAGCTCCCCGTGCAGCGTGCTGCTCATCCCTGCCGTGGGAGGGCTGAATCCTGGGGGTTGCACGGCTGCTTGAGGCCATCTGGTGCTGCTCCAGCTCCCTCTGTGTCTGTGCAATAACCCCCATCCCCAGGGGCGATCTGGGCATGAAGCATCCTTGCAATTCAAAGTCCACTCAGACAATTTTTAAAATTTCCTCTGTGAAGTGGCAACCAGCTACTGTAGCTTCTCGAGATCACCCTCTCTCCTCCATGTATATATGTCTAACCTGTTAACGTGTCCATATCAGCTTCTAAAATGCCATTTTAGCTTAAACACCTTAAACAATTATGAGGAACTGGAGCAGAAACTGTGGAATATTTGATACCATCCTCTCAGTCAGTGGTGTTTTTCAGGAAACTAACACCTTAATTATGAGGAACTGGAGCAGAAACTGTGGAATATCTGAAACCATCCTCTCAGTCAGTGGTGGTTTTCAGGAAACTGTCATCTTTTTGACACAGAACCCCAGACCTGCAAATGCTTGGCCCAGTCCACTGCCTTGAGGGAGGAAGAGGTGAGCATGTTTCTCCCCTCAGCCTTAGCTCATCCTGCCCCATGGGGTGAGCATGTGGGTGTGACGTTCAGAGGGCCTGGATGTCTGTCATCTTGACCTAAGTTTGCCCTGGTGTGACTTAGCCTCACGTGCCTTGGAGAAAGAGTGGTCCTGCGAGACAGCCTGTGAGGGGACTGGAGCGGGTCCCCGAGAGTGTGTATGGCGTGACCCACTGCTGGATGCCAAGCCGGTGGACCCTGGAGCTCTACTCCTTGTGCCCCCCTCTTACTCCCATCAGTGAGGAAAACAACAAAATTCTGGCTGTGTTTAGACAGAGTACAAATCCAATTTGAAGTCATAATTCCGGGTCATATGATAGCAAAGTAATGCCAGCGGAGCACAGATTATAGATGTGGTCGGGAGATGGGCCCCCGAAGGCCACTGCANATCTAGGTGGAGTAGGATTTCTGCTTTGGTTAAGAAAATGAGGTCAGTAAAAGCCCCTTAACGAGACGTATCAGGCGAGGGTGGAGTGAAGAGTGGCTGGGAACCATACTACTCAGAGCTGCCCAGCAAGCCCAGTCTATCCTGTGAATAGGAGCAGGCTTGGGAGCCAAGGAAGGCAGAGGGGAAAGAAATAGAGGAGACTAAGTGATTAGTTATATAAAGAAAAACAGAATTGCCTAATCCAAAAAGAACACACTTACATTTTGATTTCATGTAATATACTTCCCAATCCCCAAAGAGAATTCCCTACCTCCCCTCACTATGTGATACCAGGCAGGGCTAAATCCCTCAGCCCTTGTCAGAAAAGCTCTCAGAAAAACATCTGTATGGATTTGCTGGCTTTCCCTAACAGAAGGGCCAGCTCAGCTCCTCCAGGGTCTTGTGCACTAAATTACTGACAGGCTTTGCAAGGAATGTAAGAAGCTTCTTCCTCTGTTACAAATGGGCTCTCTTCGT
>NW_007737967.1:40097-40592 GCF_000696425.1 Galeopterus variegatus
GGAGATGGGCCCCCGAAGGCCACTGCACCAATGCCCGTCTCTACCTGTCCTAAGACTTCCAGAGAGAAAGGGATTGGAAGTAAGCACGTTGTTATTAAATGACAACTTTTAAAATGGAGAATCTAATTTTCTGGAAGTTTTATTGGGTAGACTTTAAAGGAAGGATTTATGTTTATATGAATTGTGCAGAAAGGAATTTTAATAAGAAAGAGGCAGTGTGAGACAACATAGGCTGAGATCGTAATTCAGAGACGAAAAGCCTTTCCAGGAGGGATTAGCGTACACTGCAAACGCTCCCCGTCACAAGAAAGCACTTCCGTGTACCAGAGTTCTCTAGTGAATACACTTACAAGCATTTATTCACACAGTTAATAAATAACCCACTGCTTGCCCTTCCGTCAGTGATAGCAGAGATCGGAACTGCTGTGAATCTATGCCCTGCTGGATTTCCAGTTTGATCATGTACAGCAGGTTTCTCAGCTCCAGCCTCAGCAC
>NW_007737967.1:42287-43096 GCF_000696425.1 Galeopterus variegatus
AGCAAGGTGTGACAGAGACAGCTAGACTAGGTACGCACACAAACAGGCCCGCGAGCCCCCCGCGCCGCTGCTCACGTCTGGGGGGCGTCTGCTCCGAATGCCCTCTCTGGGAAGTGGAAGCTGGCCCTTGTGCCCCATCCTGCATTCTGGGTTCACAAAAAAGGAGACATTTCTGTGGTCACAAATAGACTAGAAAATAAATTTTTAGAGTAATATTTAGCTGCAGTAAATGAGTCTGACTTCTGCTGGAATAAGTTCCATAGGCAGTCAGGCAGCCCATGGTCCAGAACTCATAAACATCATCATACAATTATGATAGGACTCAGTACGGGTGTTTCTCACAGGGAGCAGTATCTAAGGTGACCCAGGACAGGTGCCTACATGTTTTTAGATGAAACTCAGCCTGCCTCTCCCAATGGCTTTCTCTCTAAGGAAGAACTCGTGTCCAGGAGAGGCTGGAATCAGTCTTTGACAAGAGGTACTTTATGGTTGATGTATCTGTTTCCAATAAGCCACGTTTTATAGTCTGTCAGTGTGCTGACTGCAAAGTTATAAAAGTTGATCTCATAAAAGAGAAACATAAGTGGTTGACACATCACATTGTATCCGTGTCACTCTGTGCTCCGGGAGCTGGACTGGCCCCTCATTTATGGCAAAGAAGGTGACATAAAAGCAAAATAATCAGATTTTAATTATAATAGGGATTTCTCCACCCCATAGGGCTCTAGAGGGCTAGGATTATTGTGTACGTTCTGGTTTCCAGGGAAATATATTTTCCTCTGCCACTGCTCAGACGTACATGGTAAATG
>NW_007737967.1:44813-45243 GCF_000696425.1 Galeopterus variegatus
GAATCTTGGGCTTGACCATGTGTCTTATTTGGGCCCATGGACATTAGCAAATGTGGCTCAGGCAGGAGCTTGAGAAGTGTTTGTGCCTCAGGGCTGGCCATCTCTCTTGCTGATAGGAGCATTCTTCTACCATGCAAGTGAGACTAGACTATGCTCCTGGCGGATGAGAGGTCACATGGAGAGGGGTTGTGTCTGTCCAGCCACCCCACACACCTGAGTGAGGTCATCCTTGATCATCAAACCCAGCTGAGCCAATCCTGCAGAACCACCCACCTACCACAGTGGTTTTAAGCCACTAGTGTTGGAGCAGTTTTTTATGTGGCAAAAATGAACGGCTGCACCACACTTCCCATTGCCCGCATGGGAATATCTCTCCTGTTTTGAACCCCCATACTACTGATACAGGAGGTGCTCAGTTTCCCTGGGCTTG
>NW_007737967.1:47210-48084 GCF_000696425.1 Galeopterus variegatus
CTTTGGAGCCAGTGGGACCAAGCTGTGGGTGCTTGATCTGCACTCACTACTCTGGTGACCCTGGGAATGTTACGGCACCTTCCTCTGTCTGCGTTTGTTCACCTGTAGCGTGGGGGTGGCGCCACTTCACAGATCAGTGTGGGGCACACATGCGGCTCAGCAGAGAGCAGGACGCACCCCTCCTCCTCCTCCTCCTCTTCTCCCCTGTTACTTTGGACATGCCCATCTCTTCTGCAGTGGTCCTTGCTTCGTCTCGCCCAAAGGAAACACTAATGTCAGGGAGGTCTGCTGAAGTCCCCATTATACATTCAGCTAAATTTAGGACTGCCTGGGAACACCTCCGTCTCCTGTGACCTTAGTTTTGCTACGGCTATTGAGCTCTGTGTCCTTATATGGTGGCCATTTGCACGTCTGTAAAACAGGGCTGTGACACGTGAGCGCGTCTCCTGCATCCTGGGCTTGCCTCGAGCCACCAACCCACGCTAGGCCACACTGAATGTCAAAGGGAACATGGCAGAGTGGTGTTGGAGCACAGGGCTGCAGCAGGCTCTTGACCTAACCTTCCAAATATCTTTCCAATCCGGCCACTGCTACAATCACCTCCCTAGTCCAAGCTCCTACCATTTCTCACCTGGACACCTGTATTTGCCTCCATCTCATGTGGGGACACATTCAGGAAGCAGAGCCTACAACATGGACTTCTGTGCTGGCCGCTTGTTGAGGAGTAGTCCTGGGGATCAGAGTGAGGGACAGGCAGAGTGGAGAAGAAGGAAGCCACTGCGGGTGTATGACCAAGGCCATCGCTGTGGGTGGCTGGGGCCCACGTGGGACTGCTGAGGAGTGTTTAGAAGACGCTCATCACCGTCCCTCTGTG
>NW_007737967.1:50720-51076 GCF_000696425.1 Galeopterus variegatus
TAAACAGATCACAAAACTTAGGCAATAAATTTGATTTCAAGCTCTCGGGCAACTAAAAAAAGGGGGGGTAGGGTGGGGGGGGAAATTTTCTGAGTTAGAGAAATTATATCCAGGAGTGTGTCTGAGTTTCATAGATTTAGGAAGAGCTGCCAATTTTTAGGTTTTCTTTCAAAAGACTTAGTCTGTCTCTCCAGTCACTCAGTCCCTTTCTTCTCCCCCATTCCTGCTTTAAGCCTTCTCCCCCTCGAGACGCCCCACCCTTTACCTCTCGCCTCACTCTCTTCTGCCGTGTCACCCCCCAGCCTCCCTGTCCTCCTCTTCCCTCCATCTCTCCTCTCCACCCTCCTTCATGCTCT
>NW_007737968.1:0-1278 GCF_000696425.1 Galeopterus variegatus
CAGATATTCTCTACTATGGATCAAATGTGTCCCCCAAAAGTTCATGTGTTGGAAGATTAATATCCATTGTAACAGTGTTAAGAAGGTGAAAAATTCTATTATGGTACTTGAAAGGTGGGGCATTTAAAAGGTGATTAAATGTGAAGAATGTACCCTCATGAATGGGTTGATTCATTCATAGGTGGTCATTTCTGGTGGTTTTAAAAGGAGAGCAAGAGAGGGGGTTAGCTCACTCTTGCTCAACCCATTATCACCATGTGACAACCTGCTTTGCTGTAGAGAGTCACCACCAGGAAGAAGGCCCTCACCAGAGGTGTTCCCTGGACTGTGGACTTTCTAGCCTCTAAAACTGTAAGAAATAAATTTCATTTCTTTATAAATTACACAGCTTCAGATACTCTGTTATAGGCTACATCTGATTAGCCTAGTTTGAAGTAATCACCCTTCCTCTTTTATCAGCTATAGTCAGGGTGCAGAATAATACTATATAAACACAGNAATCACCCTTCCTCTTTTATCAGCTATAGTCAGGGTGCAGAATAATACTATATAAACACAGAACAACCTTATATGTAAGACAAGCATTTCTAAGAGAGGTGTTGCTGGTCAGACACACTAGTAGGTCTCTTGTACAGAGGAAATGTTATAGACTTCAGTAACCATTGCTCATCTTAATATTTATTCATGCATGATTTTTTGAAAATCTCCTGGGGATTTGGATTTTCATGTAGCTAGAAGGCTGTGTCAACCATGTTAATATAACTATGAGAATAAATGCAAATCAGCCTTCCAGGAATACATAGGACAATTTGACTATTTAGTATGTGTACCTATTTATTAGTTTCAACCATTGATTAATTATTTTGAGATTTTTATCTGAATAACTTTCCAATAAAGTTCAGAACAGAATTAATATGCATTGAGAACAATATGTTAGCAACATGCTCAAATGTGACAGATTTCCAATGTTTAAAAAATGTAGAGTATATTTCTGACACTGTCACCCTTCTTCATAGTATCTTAAAGAAGAGGAAGAGATTGAGTTATTGTTAGGGAGCTAGAAATTGTATATGTGAAAGAAAAAATAACCAATGCGTTAACATTCCTACCCTTTTCCACAGCCTGTCATTTACTGAAAACGATTTTGAATTTGCCCCCTTGCTCCAGGACATTGCCAGACTGAGGGAGATAAAGGGCTCACTGAAAAATTATGCAAATGTGAACTAAACTAAATTGATTTACTATAAAAAGGGTAGAACTACTTCAGGAAAAAAAAAA
>NW_007737968.1:1541-5236 GCF_000696425.1 Galeopterus variegatus
TGTGAACTAAACTAAATTGATTTACTATAAAAAGGGTAGAACTACTTCAGGAAAAAAAAAAGTAATGATGCAGCCAGAAGTCTGGAGGAAGTCAAGCTACATAGAGTCCAGAGGAAATGGGTAATATGAAGCCAGGTCAGGATTGTTTGACAGAGAAAAGAAACAACAAGGACAACAGAGCTGTTAACTGCTGCCATGAGGAACTTGGTGATCATTGGCTAGAGTGTTCGAAAAAATTTCCTATGTGTTACTTCAAGGCTTTTGCTACATGTGCGACAGCTGGGATGATAACTGTTCTCAAAACAGTTTATTTTTATTAATTTTAAATACACATCTTAATAATTTCCTTGATATGTGAATACCATTTATAATGCTGCTGTCCTCCACAAACCAACCTACATAAGTGTTCTGAATCTAAGTATTCCAAGAAATTATAAATTATAAATTATGTACCATAATTCATCTGGGGCAATATCAGATACTTTAATTTTGAGACATACACATCTTAGATTGCAGACCAAGTCATATCTAAAAGGCTATATAATTAATTGCTTCTTTGGAGTAGAAAAACCTTAAATATTATCTAAGATAACCAGATATTCCTAGATTTGTCCATTTCTAAATATGTTTAATGTTCTAATTTCATAATCTCTCCATTACCCTAAATTGAATGCCCTTCTCTAAAATGGACATTGTTTCACTTAGATCATCCAAAAGCTTAATAAGATATAGCTACTTTACCGACCTTGAAGCAATCCCCCCTACAACATAGGAGTTTATTGAAACAGAAAAATGGCCCTTAAAATGTCAATATTCTAATCCATGAAAGCTATTCATATGGTTCCTTATATAGAAAAGGGAACGTTGCAGATGTGATTATGTTTAGAAATCTTGAAATGGAGAAATTATCCTAGGTTATCCATGTGGGCCCAATCTGATCCCCTGAGTTCTTACAATCAGAGAAGCTTTTCCAACTTTGGTAAAAGAGAGATGTGACAATAAATGCAGAGTCAGAGATGCAACATCGCTGGCTTTGAGTATGGAAGAAAGGGGCCACAAGCCAAGGAATCTTGGTGACCTACAGAAGNCCCTTCTCTAAAATGGACATTGTTTCACTTAGATCATCCAAAAGCTTAATAAGATATAGCTGCTTTACCGACCTTGAAGCAATCCCGCCTACAACATAGGAGTTTATTGAAACAGAAAAATGGCCCTTAAAATGTCAATATTCTAATCCACGAAAGCTATTCATATGGTTCCTTATATAGAAAAGGGGACGTTGCAGATGTGGTTATGTTTAGAAATCTTGAAATGGAGAAATTATCCTAGGTTATCCATGTGGGCCCAATCTGATCCCCTGAGTTCTTACAATCAGAGAAGCTTTTCCAACTCTGGTAAAAGAGAGATGTGACAATAAATGCAGAGTCAGAGATGCAACATTGCTGGCTTTGAGTATGGAAGAAAGGGGCCACAAGCCAAGGAATCTTGGTGACCTACAGAAGCAGGAACAGGCAAAGAAACTAATTTTTCCCTAGGGCCTCCAGAAAGAAACACAGCCCTCTTGATACCTTTGTTTTAGCCCAATGAGACTCATGTCTTACATCTAACCTATACAACCGTAAGATAATAAATGTGTGTTGTTTTTAAGCCATTAAGTTTGTGTTAATATTTTACAGCTGAAATAGGAAATTAAAATATTAACTAAAGTACGGCTTGGTAAACTTAATGAAAATATGAATTGCTTTCAGGTTTTGAAAAATGTAGATCCTGGCCCAGTAGGTCTCAGATAGTGCCCAGGATTTTGCATAGCTAGTAATGTCCTAGTTTATGCCAGTGCTGCTGGTCCATGGACCATACTTTGGTTAGCAATAACTCAAAGCATATGCCAGTGCTCCATAACCTCACATCAATCTGACACACCCTTGAATCTCATGACAATACAAGGTGATTTATGAGCATTCTAATTTAGCTAAAGATACTTACCCTGAACTGTTTGTTATTGCTGTCCTTCTATTTCTATTTGTATTCACATTGTGTTGCTTCTGAGGCTAGACACTCTTTACTGATTATGTAACCAATGATGATTTTAAAAGTGAGTTTTTCTGCTTCAGTTCCCTGTCTTGACACTAAGTTTTCAAGCTTTTTTCTCTCTGATTCAACTGTTTTGGTTTTGCATGTTGACACTGTCCTGATTGACCCCAACATACTTGCCTCAACAACAATCACTTCTATGGCAAATTTTTGAATAGAATACTCCCATTCCTCTGATGCTTAGGAGATATAGAAGCCATTTTTTTTTTAAATTTAAAGTTAAAACTTGTTCTTTAAAAGTCTCCATAACATTCTGTCTCAAACATGCTCCCTCTGAGAAAAGACACACCACATAAACAAATCTAGGCAAATGAAAATTACAAGTACAGTTTCAGAATGTCAGGATCATTAGATAGGATATTATATTTAGGCAACCTGTATGCTTTTGCTTTGCTTGTGGTTACATATATCTCATTGTAACAATGTTCTAGTTCTGGATATATTAGAATTTAAAGAGATTCTGTTAATCTTCAATATCTCAACGTTCAACTTCACATTAGAACTGTCTCAGAAGCTAAATATAGATAGATATGTAAAAAGATAGATCAATGAGTAAATAACTGTCCCCTCACATAGACATTTGAATCAGAATCTCTAGCAATGGAAAGGGGTGATCATAACTTTAAAATTTCCCTGATAATTCAAATTGGTAGCCAAGTTTGAGGACTAGGTATGTAGGTAATAATTCTGACAGACTTACATTTTTCTAATGTACATAAAATTTATTTTTATTTTTTAATTTGAATTTAATATTAGTTAAAAAGTCAATTTGTAATCAAAGACTAATAGAGTTTTGAAAACTACTTGTATGGTAAATTAGTTATCTATTGCTGTATAACCAACCATTCTAAATATAGTGGATTACACATCAATTTATTTTGCTCCTGATCTACAGTGTAGTCTGGGCTTAATTTGTAGCTCTTCTTCTGGGCTCGCAACTCATGTGACTACAGTCATTTGGCAAGTAACTGAGGCTGAATGGGCCATAATGGCCTCATTCCCGTGCTTGGCAGTGAGTTCGTGCTGTTGGCTGAGGCTTCTTGTCTCTTGTCTCTGTAGCCTCTCCAGGAGATCAACCTAGGTTTCTTACATAGAAGTGACAACATTCCAAGAGGTCAAGACCCAATACACAAGTGTATATAAGCCTTTTTTTCTGCAACATTTATAGATATATTATTGGTCCAAACACATCACATGACCAGGCCCAAAGTCGATATGGGAAGGGAATACATAAAGACATGAGTATTGGGAGGTGATTAATTGGGGACCATTAATGTGGCAATCTACCGCTCAGCATAATTTTTTTGCGTTGATAAAATTTGAAAAGGACTAATTATGTAATATATATTCTGATTTCAGCTCTTTCAAAATTATTTTCTTCTGAAATATGACTTATTTACAAAAAGTATATAAAACATAACTATTAGGATATTAAATATTTGCAAACGAGCATCAAAGTGACCAAAATTCAGCACAAAAAGTAGAACTTTGCCAGTATCCCAGAATTTCCCCTGTATATTATTTCTGGATCATATATTCTTACTTAGCACAACAGGTATCTTCTACCCTGAAATTATGGCAATCACTCACTTGCTTCTCTTGAA
>NW_007737968.1:5248-7227 GCF_000696425.1 Galeopterus variegatus
TTAGCACAACAGGTATCTTCTACCCTGAAATTATGGCAATCACTCACTTGCTTCTCTTGAAAATCCCATTGAATATTTTTTTTCCTGTTTTTGGTCTTCATAGAAATATAATAATATAGTACATGTTATTTTCTATCTGGCTTCTTCTGCACAACAGTATCTATTTCAGAGTCATTCAGGATGTTACATGGAGTTGGATTTCATTGATTTTATGGCTGTATTTTTATAAATGCAGCACATTTTTTCTAGTGCTGCTGGACAATTCAGTTTTGAGTTTAGATTTATTATACTTTATTATGAATAGTATTGCTATAAACTTAGTTATAAACATTTATACACATTATATAAACATATTTTTTCCAGGTCCCATGGTGCATAAGTACATACACATGCATACCTCAAAGGTATGTATAATCTAAGAGTAGAATTATTTCCGAGTGTGTTCAGATTTAAAGATAATAGGCACTTTAGCAGCATATGATTAATTTTAATGTGTTCTATATTCACTTGATGAGAATATAGATTTTATCATTGTGCCATTCTGTTACTTAGCATTTTTTTTAAACTTTTCTATAGATTTTTTTTTTGTTTTCTATGCTCAGAATTATTTGTGAATAAAAACTTTTCTTTTTTATCTTGTGTCAATCTTCTTAATTTTAATTTTAATTTTTGTCTGAAATATCCAGGCAAAGATTTTTGTTTCAATTATTATTAGGAGTAGTGAGAACAAGTAAAATTTTTACATCAGATAAATTTACTTTCAATTCAAGCATTCTCTACATCAAATCTTCATTTCAATTTTATCTGCAGATATTATGCATTTTCCTCATGCCTGCTAACTTTAATTACTCCATTTTTACTGGAATTTATTTTTTTTAAGCACTTTGAAATGGGTTTTGGAGGGATATTTTAAGGGCTTTTAATTTATTGCATGTTAATATTATTATATTCATTATTTAAGAGATAAAATGAAGAAAGTCATTTTTGAAATCCAATACCTTAATATTCAGTTCATATTTTAGATACCTAAGCCATTATTTAAGAGGTATCTTAGTCAGTTCAGGCCACCATAACAAAATAGTGTAGACTAGGTGGCTTAAACAACAGCATTTAATTTGTCACAGTTCTAGGGGCTGTAAGCTCAAGTTCAGGGTACCAGCGTGGTTGGGTTTTGGTGAGGCCCTCTTCCCATCTTCCACACTGTAGCCAACTTCTCATTTTTTCTTTACATGGGAAAAGGAGATAGATAGATAGACAGACAGACAGACAGACAGACAGATGAGAGAGAGAGAGAGCGCACTCTGGTGTCTCTTATTATCAGGGGCACTAATTCCATCTAAACCAAATTACTTCCCAAAGGCCCCAAATCTAAATACCATCACATTGGGAGTTAGGGCTTCAACATATGTATTTGGGGAGACACAATTCAGTCTATTATCAAGAAATAAATTTCTTTATCTTCCTTCCTTCCTTCTTTCCTTCTATCTCTTTTTCTTCTTTCTTCCTCTTTCCTTCTTTTCTTTTCTCTCCTTCCTTCTTTTTCTCTTCCTTCCTATCTTTCATCCTTCCTTTTCTTAATATTAATAATCATTTAAACAACAATCATTACAGAGTAATTTTACTTTAGTAACTTTTATGATTACCTTTGAATGATTTATTATCTTTTGGCACTTTCTAATTTCAGATCTTTTCAAATCACCTGCTTTTAATGTATTACTTAAAAGCAATTTATTGTACCTGGAATTATAAGACATTTATTCTGCAATTTGTGATATGTACAATACTAATTTAAAAATTAATCAAAACCTTTCTCAATTTTGAAAAACTGCAGTGTAAAATTTCATTAAAAGGTTTTTGTTTTTGTTTTCCAGTTAGATGTGATGTGGCCTTATTAAAGTAAATTTCTTTGGAAGTATACCTGTTTAATTGTCCCTTTTTTAGACACCTACCAAACTTTTCCACTGGAAAAATCTATTCCT
>NW_007737968.1:7633-9271 GCF_000696425.1 Galeopterus variegatus
CCAGTTAGATGTGATGTGGCCTTATTAAAGTAAATTTCTTTGGAAGTATACCTGTTTAATTGTCCCTTTTTTAGACACCTACCAAACTTTTCCACTGGAAAAATCTATTCCTTTTAACATTTTAGGATGAGTGAAGACCACATCTTATTTTTTGTAAAGTGAGAAAAAGTAATTGTAGAAAAAACAGAATATAATATAAAATCTAAATTATAGTTTGATGGGTCATAGGCATACTCTCAAATACACCAATTCTAGGAAAGAAATAATTTCTTGAAATTTATTGGTGCCACTATATTTCTCATAAAGTCTTCATATCTTCCCAGGGTTAAAAACAACTGCAATTTGAAGATTTGTCATTCCAGAAAATAAATCAAAGGTACTTTTTTTCTCTGAAAATCCAATAAGGCCTTTCATTTTAGACACTATAAAGGAGACATTCCTTAAATAAGATATAAGTTAGTGAAATCATCACATGAAAAAGCAAATATTAGCAAACATTTTTGAGGCAAACTTGTTAATAGTGAATATTATCAAAATATTATATATATATATATATATTTGTAAGTACCAAAAGGTACTTATGGATAAGAAAAGAAATAAACATATGACCA
Organism: Galeopterus variegatus; assembly: GCF_000696425.1. NCBI lineage: Eukaryota > Metazoa > Chordata > Mammalia > Dermoptera > Cynocephalidae > Galeopterus > Galeopterus variegatus. The sequence goes on from NW_007737968.1 coordinate 8,245, forward strand.
AACAAAAACCCCACTGAGCCTAAATAGTTAATAGGCCCAAAACTGGAATTATAACTCACTAAACACAAACAACTATTTTAATATAAGCAGAAATTATTTGCATTTACCAATAATCTTTAAAACACAAGTTAAAGTAATAATAAATGATTAGTTATGCTTAGGAGACATTAAAAATGTGCAATAAAAGATGGTAGAAGCAGATACATTTTTGTTGAAACATTTTAAATCAGTTAGATAAAGAGATCTTTTTTTCTTATGCATCATATTTCTCCATTAAAGAGAAAAATCTAAAGAATATCTAAAGGTTAGAACCTTTCTTTTAGTTATTTATCCATGAGGGAGGAATTGTGGCCAATCTGATTTATCACCACTTGAGGAGTTTTATTAGGCCATATTTCTCTAGTGACTGGGTTTTTTGTAACTTAAAGTAACAGTTCTGGATGTACCATCTCTGTTTTTCTTCTCATTTCTATGCGTTAAAGTAAACTGATCAGAGCCTGTGTCTTTGGGTCAGAGTAAGGCAGAAATCTCTTCTTTTCCATTTTTTTCCCCATAGCTGGATGAGTCAGTTGAGACTTGAAGGGAGCAGAGTGAAAAACTAGCACTTAGATCTTCTGCTTTCAAATAAATTTTCCAGTCCATCTTTTCCCAGACAGTGCAGTATTAACTATCATTAGGCTTTTGCCAGTTTTTGTGAGTTTTGTTCTAAAGCGGGAATTACTTATTTACATATTGTCATTTATTCTTTAACTAAAGTTAAAAGCTATATTCTTCATCACAGTAGTCCTAAATAACTTTAAGTTATCTTAAAATAAGACAAATCTGCAAAGTATAAGTAAAATAGTCACATTATTTATATTCACATAAATATTAAATAACTTTTAAGACTGTGCCAAAAATGAAATCATAGCTGTAAAGATTTACATTAAAAACCTAGTAAGGGGGGGCCAGCCCGGTGGCGCACTGCTACAGTGCGCAGCTTGGGAGCATGGTGGCGCTCCCGCCGAGGGTTCAGATCCCATGTACC
>NW_007737968.1:9679-11642 GCF_000696425.1 Galeopterus variegatus
CCCGGTGGCGCACTGCTACAGTGCGCTGCTTGGGAGCATGGTGGCGCTCCCGCCGAGGGTTCAGATCCCATGTACCAACTGGCCGCTCACTGGCTGAGCGAGGTGCGGGCGCAACACTGAGGGTTGCGATCCCGTTGCCGGTCACGAAAAAAGACAAAAAAAAAAAAAAAAAAAAAAAAAAAAAAAAAACTAGTAAGGAATATAATCATTTTAAAGAAAATTATACTATAATGCAATCAAATTTGTGTGTACTGTAAAATTTTGTATTTTTAATCCAATTAAATATGGAAAAGTTTCACAGAATATTAGGAGAAAAAATATAGATGAAGCATTATTTATACGTACAAGTATACAGAATGAAGCTTACACTCACAGAACTGAATTTTAAAAAAACAAAATACATATCTATCGTTACTGTTTTTTTAATCACAATTTTTCTAAATATTTTTTATTTTCTAAATTTACTGATGAGCTTAAATTGCTATTATAACTTAGTTGTGCAAAATTGTCAATATAGAAAAAAAACAAACTGTGCAGACAATTTTTGTGAAACTCAACATACCTCATAGCATTTCTCATTTTCAATGTCCTCTTTTATCCTCTTTATTCTTAATATCTTTTTAGACATTTTCTCTTTCTTATAAATATACAAATATGTAAATACAACCATGCATCAAAATGACATTTCAGTCAACTACTCAACACATATACAATTGTAGTCCCATGAGGTTATAATACTGGATTTTTATGTTCCTTTTCTGTGTTTAGATACACGAATACCATTGTGCTAAAATTGCCTACAGTGTTCAGTACAGTAATAGGATGTACAGGTTTGTAGCCTAGATGTGTAGAAGGCTATACCAGCTAGGTTAGTGTAAGCACACTATGATGTTCACACAAGGATGAAATTGCCTACTGATGCATTTCTCAGAATCAATCCCCATTGCTAAGTGAGACATGACTCTATATAAATATATAAATATATTCTCTTGTATCTGTGCCTCTAATATGTGTGTGTGTGTGTGTACATGCATACACACATATATGTTCTTATGTTTGATATTTTGGTACCAGATCCTTTGATTTTATGTTTATTCTGAATGAATTTTTCAATGGTATTCTTTTTATAGTAACTTTTCAAGAATAGTACAATATTTGTTAAAGACACAGTAGGGTTAACACTAATTTGAGGACATTTTTCTCTTCTGAAGGCATTACACTCTTATTCTCTGTTGATATTGCCATTATAATTTGCATTAAGTGACATTTCAAATACAATCTACAAATATTTGTGCCCTTAACATTTTACCATACATTTGGCATGCTCAAGTTTCTGTTAAATGTCTCTCCAGTCATTCAGTTTTGGAGTTTCCTGAGACAATACAAGGGAAATTTACCAGAATGAATATATTAGCGTTCATGTCATCTTGCTGACCTTTATTAGGTAAGTATATGTTTAAGAAATTATAGCTGACAGGGAGCAATTCCTGGGCCAAGTTTAAAGACAAAAGTTTATGTCGTTACTAAGAGTATGAAAGACCTGGTCATGTATACATAATTAGTATGATAGCTGTTGACTAAAATAATGATACTAATGAATTTTATTTCATTTCTCTCACAAATAACATTTTATCTTCAATCCTTTTGGTCAATATTTCCTTCAGCTTTTACTACAGATACTGCTATGGTAAGAATGTTTGTGCCCAGCACCCCCCACCCCAAATTTATATGTTGAAATCTTAACCCCCCAGGTGATGGTATTAAAAAATGGAGCCTTTGGGAGGTAATTAGGTCATGAGGGTGGTGCCGTAATGAATGGGATTAGTGCACTTATAAAAGATGCCCCAGAGAAACACCTCCTCCTTTCCACCATGTGAGGACACAGCTAGAAAATACCATCTATGAACCAGAAAATGGGCCCTCATCAGACATCAAATCTGTTGGTGCCCTGATATTGGACTTT
>NW_007737968.1:12394-13585 GCF_000696425.1 Galeopterus variegatus
TGAACCAGAAAATGGGCCCTCATCAGACATCAAATCTGTTGGTGCCCTGATATTGGACTTTCCAGCCTCCGGAACTGTGATAAATACATTTCTGTTGGTTATAAGCCATTCATTTTATGGTATTTTGTTATAACTGCACAAAGGAGTCACACATTCCCTGCCTGTCTGTTTTGCCATCAAATTTAATAATACATTAGTTTAAACAGTATAAGGCTTCATTCATTTATTATTCTGAAATAACGTCTCATCCCAGGAACCAAGGAGCAGAGCATTTTTCTCTATTCCCTTTACAAACCTCTAACCCTGAAGTGAAGAATTGAGAGCTTTAGTGGAGAGACTGAGATGAAATGGCAGAGCCAAGGCATTCCTGGGGTGGGCTTACCCTATTCTTTTATTTAGAATTCCCTTTCTTTCACTTTCATGGGTTGATCTTGTTCTCTACACTTCTCCCCAGGTTTCATACTCCTCCTCTTTGCAATGCATTCCTCCATGCCAGAATCATTTGCTCTCAATATATTTGTCTGGTTAATCAGGAATGAGTTTTTGGCACAGCAGATCACAGAAATCACAGTGTGGGAGTGTAAATTTGCAAGAGATCTCCACTCCTATATCACATCTTTAATATCCACAGATCATGAGTCGCAAGCAATTTTTCCCCCAGTGATTAGCTCTGGACTACGACAACCATCACAAGATTTTCTATAACATTAATTCTCATGTATAGTGTATTATAGATATAAATGATGAAGAAGATATTTCCTAGTCTGTTATGAGAAAGAGACAGGTTTTATTTTAGTTACCCAGAAGCTAAATGTCATTTCATGCTTGGAGAGTTTCTTACCTTTTGTGTTTAGTTTAGATCAAAATCCCACCTCACCCCTCTAGGAACAAATAATGTTTGATAATCACTTTCCCTTGTCTCTCTTGCAATGAAAATCAATGATTACAAATAATACTTGTAAAGTTTCATGCATTGTTCTAAATGTTCCATATTTAAAATGATTTATTCGTCAAAGGAACTTTATGAAGTTAGCTATATTCCTTTTTTAAAGATAAGAAACTTGAAGTGCAGAGATGTTAAGAAACTTGCAGAAGGTCACACAGCTTTTTGGTGTGGAAGATGGGCAGAGTGGCATCAGAGCTTGTGGTCTTAATTGTGCCACTGCTGGACCTCTGAGTGCTGCAAATGCC
>NW_007737968.1:13819-26642 GCF_000696425.1 Galeopterus variegatus
TGGCATCAGAGCTTGTGGTCTTAATTGTGCCACTGCTGGACCTCTGAGTGCTGCAAATGCCCAGAGGTGGTGAGGCTTCACTCGTTAGACACATTCCCTCTTGACTTTGACCAAGAAGCTGGTAACAGAAGCAGGAAGATACTGAAAGCTTCTCTCTCTCTCTGTCTGGAAAATGTGGTAAACATAATTATAATGTTGAATTCCTGGAGCACAAGAGACTGGTGCAAACCTTTAGCGTCCAGTCCTTGGTGGCAGCAGGAGTATTTTCTCACCAGACCAGTCCTTCATCAGGATCGTGGGTGTTGTCCCTGGAAATCTGCCACTTAATTAGCTCTCTTAAAGGTTTTGCAAGATACCTAATATTCCTTAATAAATTTAGTAAAATGCATAATCTTAGTGGCAGAGTTGCATTTACTGTTTTCAACCAGGAATACTAAATTTATCTCATAATTTTCAAAGTGTCTAGCTCAAAATGAAGCAAACAACTTTGTGTGTAGGAGGGTTAGACATTTTTGGTCAATTCCTTTTTCCAGATTGTGACCCTTCATTTGTACCAGGGATATTAACTTGGCCTAAGTTTGAACTGTATATCTCTTATATCTACCTTCTTATTGTCAAGAGCTAAGGTCAGCTGGAGAGAGCTGAGCAGTCAGGTGTCAGGCAAATTGTCATTTAATTAAGACAGTAAGCCAAAATCAGAGTAACAGGCAAGGCTTTAATTGCTTCTTGCAATCATGTAAGCAAGAAGTTAAACAGGAAAAGGCATTGGATCTCATAATGTTCCATTTCCCACCACAGATCTGCACCAAGCAAAGGTCGGATGCATCAATACAGATAGGGGAATTGTCTCATTGTCAAGGGATCTCTGAACAAAAAGATCCTGCTATTTTATCATTCTTGGGGGTGACAGAAAAAAAGAGAAGGGAAAGATTTGGGAATTGAAAAGTAATGAGTACTGGGGTACAGTGAAGAAAAGCATCTTCAAGGTTTCTCCTCCTCTCCCCATAAGGAAGTCTTGGTGGTGGTACCTGGGGAAGGCCTCAGCTGAGGGACTCTGATAAGGAGGCCCCCGAATGATGGGCTTTGGGCTGCCAGCCTGATTTTTAAGATATCAAAATATTATAAGATATAAAAAATGGAAAAAGTTATTACTACAGCTTAAAAAATGAGTTTATTTTCTTACAATTCCAGAGAGTAGAAGTCCAAGACTGAGGTGTCGGTAGGGTTGATTTCTTCTGAGACGACTCTCCTTGGCTTGTAGATGGCAACCTTCTCTGTGTCCTCACATAGTGGTGTGTACTGAATTGTGTCCCCCCAAATTTATATGTTGAAGCTCTGAGCCCCATTTTGACCATATTTGGAGATAGAAACTTAAGGATGGTAATTAAGGCTAAATGAGATCATAAGAATAAAGCCACGATCTGATAGGACTGGAGTTTTTATATGAAGAGGAAAAGACATCAGAGCTCTCTCTCTGTACATGCGTACAGAGCAGAAATCGTAGGAGGACACAGTGGGAAGGTCAGGAAGAGAGGCCTCACAGTAATCCAGCCCTAATACCACGTGAGCTTGAACTTACATTTCAGTTGTTTAAGCCCCCCGTCTGTGGTATTCTGTTATCAAAGTCTTTCCAGTGACCATGTTGGTGTCCTAATCTTCTCTTTTTAGAAAGGCACCAGTCATATTGAATTAGGGCCTACCCATATGACCTCATTTTAACTTAATTGCCTCATTAAAGACCCTATCTCCAAATAGAGTCACATTTTGAGGTACTGGTGGTTAGGACTTCAATATATAAATTATTGGTGTACACAATTCAATCACTAACATTGACCAAAGTTCCAGCGGAAGGTTTGAGATTTGAGGGCTATCAGACTACATCCCAGTTCCTCTCTGGGGGGAGAACATCTTATTTTCATAGTCCTAATTTGTTTTTCCAGTTTGAAACAAGTTTTCCTAATTTCCAAAATCATTATTGTAGAGAAAATATAAGAAAATGGTCAGGGCTCCTCAGATGTTCAGAATCTTGCTGAGCATTTGATGTAAATATGCTATGCATGTGTGCCCAGGTGTTCCTTGGCTTTTGTCTAATGCAATTGCACATGTGCACCCAGGTGTCCTATGTTATGGACTTAAGTATAAAGGATGAGAGGCTCTGATCTACAGTGCCCCCCTACCTCCAGGGTGCCGGGGTGGGGGGTGCATAGGGAGGCCACTACTGCTGCTGGACATAGGGAGACCACTACTGCTGCTGGAGGCTGTTGCTACGAGCTGTTGTTGTTGCCAGAGCCCCCAGGATGCTCCGGGAATCCACCGTCCCTGCTGCTACTGCTGCTGTAAGCTGAGGAAGCTGGCATAGGGAGGCCACTACTGCTGCTGGAGGCTGTTGCTATGAGCTGTTGTTGTTGCCAGAGCTCCCAGGATGCTCCGGGAATCCACCGTCCCTGCTGCTACTGCTGCTGTAAGCTGAGGAAGCTGAGGACTGAGGTCATGTCATCTGCCAACAGATCCTGGGATCTTTCCCAATTACCTAGCTCATGGAACTGTATGTGAGGGAGGGGTCTGGTGACCCAGCCTGGCATAGGAGAGGTCTGTGACCCCAGTCTGCATGATGGGTTTGAAGGGTCTGCGGGTCTGAGCCCTAGCAATACAATTGGCTACATTAGCAGGATTCTGACAATTGCCCTAACCCTACAATTATTTTTTAGTGTTTCCATAATTTATTATCAAATAATATAATATATGTGGCAAAATGAATGTAGAAAACATAAAAGAGCTGAGAGAGTTAGCAACAGCACTTATGTACAGTTCTTAGCAACAACAACAAAAACCCTCAAATTACAGATGTAACTATAGCCAGACATCAAAAAATAAACACCCCAAAGTTCAAGTTTATAAAGGTCATGAAGGGATAGGAGTAAGGGAAAGACAGAATGGGTGGGAGTCAGGAAGGTTTGAAAACCATCGTCTTGAGACTTTGGATATAGAACAACACAGTAAGGAAGAACATGGTTTAAAGCAACTTGAAAACGGAGGAGATATTAATGAAGGAACTATATAACAAGAATACTTGTTATTTATAACAAGTGGCTTATGAGCAACAAATGTATATTCCTCATAAATCTAAGATCAAAGCACTGGCAGATTCCATGTCTCGTGATGGCTCTTTCTCGGAGATGACCTTTTATTGCTGGGTCCTCACATGGTGAAAGGGGCAAACAGGCTCCCCTGGGCCTCTTTTGTTAGGGCACGTATCCCATTCATAAGGGCTCTGCCTTCATGACCTAATCACCTCCTACAGGCCCTATCTCTTAATGCTATTGCATTGAGGATTAGGTTTCAACACGTGAATTTTGGGAGGGACATAAACATCCAGACCACAACACGAGTAAAGAAGAACCAATAAAACATATGCATCAGAAAAAGCACATTCAAATTCTTCTCGATAGGAAAATAATATCTTCATTCAGATATTATAAGAAGTACCTTTTTATATATATCATAAAAGATACTACTGCCTATTCTAGGGAAAACTACATTACCAACATTTTTAGGCAAAGAATGTGGGCAATTCTTTTTCTGAATAGATCCCTCCATGCATGGAAGATTTGTTTTCTATGTTACCTCCAGGGTAATATTTATCAAAGTATTTTAAAACACTAAATAATATGAATTCATATATCAATTAATTATATATTTGTGTGTCTATATATATATATAGAGAGAGACACATATATGTATATATAAAGATACTTATAAAATAATGTATTTGGTGCAAACTGTTCATTAAATTATTCAAAAACATTCCAAAAATTTTAATATATTTTTAGAAGTGTTTGCTGAGTTATTCTTTTCTTTATTAATGTAGTTGTCATTTTCTCTAAACAACTCACCTATCTAGACCACAGTGTTTCCTAGAAAGTAACACCAAACTCTTCCAAAGACTTCTTTATTGACATACATAACTATCTTTTATTTTTGAAGTACAGAGAATTACTTTTAACAACAATCATTTTATTTATTGGGTTAAAGCTTCTCTACGGGCTACTAGACTAAGAAGCAATTGCATAAAACTATTTTAATACTTAAAGTAATGTCTAAGATTTTTACATATCCTATACCTTTATTATGAACTATTCACAAAATTGCTGATAAGAATGTTCTTTTTAATTAGACCAAACCTAATTCTTTAGGTCAGGCAGGATGTGCTGTAGATTGGGGGTAAGACATAAAGGGCTGACAAAGTTTGAAAAAAAGCTCTGCAATTTACATAATCCCCCCATATCTCATGTTCCTCCCCTATTAAAAATGAAAAATGATACCATTTGGAGCACATAAAATAATCAATCACAGATACTGGTCGTTACAATGGCATAATATCCTGGAGAGTGTCTACTGTGCCAAATATTTATAATTTAGTTTCTGGATCATGGGAATCTTGCAAGAGGGGTGGGGGGAGGTTGCTGGTGAAATTCCATAGCAGCAGCAGAATCAGGCAGTACTTAAGGGGTAGTGGCTACATAGCAGCAAGTAACAAGTGTAGAGATTTTTGATATCTTAATATCTAGTAATGCCAATATTTTAGTATCTAGTAATGCCAGCACTAGATATTTTAATGTCTAGTAGTACCAGCATACTGGCTACGTATCAGTTGTGATTAGACTCTAGGTTAATACGCTAATTTTTATTGGCTACTAGAGAGGAGAAATTAGAGCAGGGCTTTTGTGCAGATGGGTAAATGAATTCTAGCTAATACACTGAAAATTATCAGGAAGAATGGGAGAGGAAGCAAGATCCTTGAACCAAAAGAAGGGTCCAAGATGGAGATGCTGGACAGATGGTTTCAGTGAACCAAGAAGGTAGCATTTTTATAGGGAATTTTTCAAGTGTCCAGGACTTATGTGCAGTCCATAGAAGGTATTGCCAGGTGATAGCACGTCTCCACATCAGAAGTTGCTTCATATATCATCTGCGCCCAGTGATGGGGCAGGCAAACATTCAAATGACACTTAAATAAAAAATTCTCATTGCTATCATCAAGCCTAATTTTTGGAAATTTGTATGTCTTCCACTAGATGATGAGGATCACCAGAGGGAGAGTAAAGACAAATGCTTCATATCAACATCCATTGTTTCAATTACTGTTCTGTAATGATGTTGAAGAGTTAATGTACCAGAATGTAAGGTCATTGATGGAGTTTATCAAAGTGTCTGAAAGACTTTGAACAATGCTTGAAAATTTATAATAATAATCATAAAATTCTGTTAATAGTAAAATAATAGCAACAAAACTAACTGTCATTTATAGAATGACCATAAAACAAACATTTTACTAAGAGTTTTACATTTGTTAGCTTTAAAATGGGAATCAAAAATGAAAACTAGGTTATCCAAGCATAAATGAGCAATGCTGAGTTTGTCTCACTCCAAATTCCATTCTTTTTTTTTTTATTTACTTCAAGTACCAAAGTAGAATAAAATCTAAATAAAACCTTTTTTGTGTTGAATTGTCAGATTTTCAAAACTAAGGAGACATTGAGAATCAATCAAATGGTATATTTTATGATTTTGTATGAATCAACATGATAAAATACTTGACAAAAATACATTATACAATATTGAAAGCTATGCTCTTGTTTCCATAATCAGCCCTGCTGCCTAGTGAGAAGTAACTTAATGATTTTTTTACAGCAAACATTTACATTATTTGCTTTGAAAAAAGCATATTTTATTTGTAACAAGACAGGAATTTTTGTGCCATTGTGTAGATTTGTGTGTCATTTACTCTGTAATAATGTAGTTAGGGTTACGGATACAGCAATGTTTTTCAAATCTCTCTGTTTGGTATTGTAAATAGCAGAAAAGTTTGAAAGAACAATAAATCAACATCCAGTCAAAGAGTCTAAACACCTGGTGCTTAGTGGTAACTACTTAAAAAGTCTAAATCTACTTCTTAGCCAGTTAATAGCTTCCCCAGAGCAGACATGGGAAACGAAGCCTATTGGGTATTTGCGTTCATTTAAAGATTGTTTTATTCATTACACTCCACAGGTGATTTCTCTCAACATACTTTCTTGCTCATAAAGAACAGCATTGGCAAGGGCAAGGGGGAAAAAAAAGTCCTGCATGAGCCGAGTAAGTTTATCATAATTTGCTCCATTCTGTATTTAACCTGATTTTCAAAAAGTCACTTTTAATAATATAAGTCACCCGCCAACAAAATATTCTGGAGAGATAAAGAGATATTTTGGGGTTGCAAAATTGACTGAAATTATTTAGCTGCATAGGTGGTAACTGTGGCGTTTAGCCTGGCAGTAGCATGTGAGATGTTTGCTTTTAGAGACATATGAAAATTCCTCATTTGTATTTTCCTTATTTCAACTGATTTCAGTTGGTGATCCTTCTCCATCTTTCCAAGAGGTATTTCTCCTCATCTCCTAAAGCAGGAAGGATATTAAAATTGTGGGAGATGAACCACCACCATAAAATGATTAGCTGTAACTATCAACTGTAATTTATATTATATGGGGATCTTATTCAAATGCAGATATGATTTTGGACAAGCGTATTACTATTCTTGAGCAAGCCTGCTACTATTCTCTATTATCAGGATCCTCCAATCCCTTTAGTTTATCTATTTCTACTTCATAAAAGAGCCTGAAAATTCCCTGAGCTAATAGGAAAAGAGCTGAAATGTGGAGGCAGGACAGAACCTAATGATGGAGACTCAAATTACATATTACATAGAGAACTCAGGATAAAGATAACTAGAAATTTTAGGTACAATGACAATTAGTATTTGTCTAATAAGCTTCGAAAAGAACAAACTCCATATTTTTCCATTTCTGTAATCCCATTTTCATTTTACAGGATAAAGATAACTAGAAATTTTAGGTACAATGACAATTAGTATTTGTCTAATAAGCTTCGAAAAGAACAAACTCCATATTTTTCCATTTCTGTAATCCCATTTTCATTTTATTTTCTATGTAGTAAATGTTTATATTGTCCTGCCTTATTCCAGATGCTTTGCTAAATTACTTCAAACAACTTTGGTCAATGAGCTGAGTACTACAATGCATGGTGATAAAAATGATGCACAGCATCTGCACCAACACAGATGTGGGTGTAACAACCATCTCAGGGGGAAATTGTTAGGAAATCCCCAGTTTGTGAAAGGAGGGAGTCGTGTTACAGAAAGATGAAGAATAGGTGTAAAAAAAGGAGGCATACAAGCCCATAGGAAGTATATAAAATATCACTAAGGCAGAGGAGGTTGGGCAAAAGAGAATGGTGAGGAGGCAGGTTTTCAGGTGATTACTAGAATTCTATGATATAAATATAAGGAACTTACATGTGGAATTGAGCTGAATAGATCTGGTCATTTAAAGCTTTGCTGCTCCCAATATGACCCATGGTCCAGAGGCATTGGCTTCACTTGGAAGTTTGTTAGAAATGCAGAAAATTGGGATATGTCTAGACTTACAAAATCAAATCTGCAATTTAATATGAATCACATATAATGTGAATCATAGGCAGATTTAATTTTGAGACAAACTGCAAATAATATATTTGGCAATGTCTACCTGAGGAGCTTGAAAGAAATTGGCTGAAATCAGAGATGATCACCAAAGTCCTTTAAGGGTAGAAAAATCTCAAAGAGACTTATTCTGGAAAATATGAAAAAGAAGGATTTACACCAATCAAAAATATTTCTGTAATATGACCCTGTAATAAAGAGATCATATGATGAACATTTTTTTCTTTTAAACAATTCAACACCTTTTCTTTTCATGTAGTATCCTGCTTTAAAATAGTCCAGAAAGGGCCGAGCCCGTGGCGCCCTCGGGAGAGTGCAGCACTGGGAGCGCAGCAGTGCTCCTGCCGCGGATTCGGATCCTATATAGGGATGACCGGTGCACTCACAGCACTTACTGGCTGAGCACGGTGCGGCTGGTCTTAAAAAAAAGGACAAAAAAAAAAAAAAAATAGTCCAGAAAGATAGCTCTAGGTAATTTCTAATCTGAAAATGAAACACAAATGGATATTGTCTTAGTCCATATCTGTTGCTTATAACAAAATACTTAAAACTGGGTGACTTATAAGGAAAATGAAACTGCTTACAGTTTTAGAGGCACACGTCCAAAGTCCAGGGAACACAGCTGGTGAAGGTCTTGCTCCTGGCGACAGTGATGACAGAGTATCATATTGCAAAAATGGCAGAGCAGTGAGAGACTCAGCTCCTTATTCACTCTCCTCTTAAAGCCCTCAAAATCATTCCCATGAGCACCACTTAAAATCCATTCACTGTGGCACAGTCCTACAACCTAATCACCTCTTCAAGGCCTCACATTTCAATTACCATAGTGGGATTTCCCACCCTGAACAGTTGCAGTGGGGATTTAAGCTTCAATGAGGTAGGAGGGGGTGGTGGGTGGGCATCTAATCTACAGCAGATATAGTAGTTCATATCATTGAATTACAAATTTTCTTTGTCTATTTAAAAATCAGGTTTTGCTATTAATGAAATAGGGGATTGCCATATGCTCATCACATGTTAAGTTTTACTTTTTGTGTCATTTATTCTATGTTTTGATTGTTTAAATGTTAATTTTCTAAATAGCAGCCTTGAATTGTTTTTATTCTTATGTGGAAGAAAATCCATCACAGATTTTTTTTGAAGACTCCACAAGAGGGTTCTAATCTGTTCAAGGAGGAAAGAATGCTTTGTAGGGATTTAGCAGGATTGGGTCAGCCAAAGTTCTGCTAATTTTGGAGAGTAGGTGGTTAAGGATGGTTCTTGGAAGAGAAAGGATTTGGTCTTATGGATTGATCGTCATTGTGTGGGCAACTTGGTTATTATCAAGAGAGCAAGAGGAGCAGTTAAGGGCTAAATTTATGTACAATAGGTGGTGGGAGAAAGAGCTGTAAGGGACCAGGGCATGCAGGGGCCACAGTGAAAAATTCTTTGTCCTACCATGTGTTTTACAATTAATATAATATTTTACATAAGTGATACAAGTGTAACATTTACCTAGAAAGAGCTGTAAGGGACCAGGGCATGCAGGGGCCACAGTGAAAAATTCTTTGTCCTACCATGTCTTTTACAATTAATATAATATTTTACATAAGTGATACAAGTGTAACATTTACCTAGGTATCTCATATTTATTATTACAAATCCAGGCCTAGAACACAATCTATTTCACTAGTGCTAAATCACCCTCAAGTTTCCATTGTTTTTACTTTGGTCAAAGAGAGAACAGACTCAATAATGAAGGCTTGTACAAACCTATTAAACCCAATCATGCAGAAGAACTTAAATTCTTCTAGTGAAATATATTGTTTAATGTATTCTACCATTATATTGAGATATCTCCTCACTTCCATTGTAGCCCTGGGCTTCATCCCTCCCATCTTTCTTCCTAATTCACAGGATGCTGACAACGGTATTCACTGAATTTTGCCTCTCCACATCTAAGTAAGGGCAGGTTTGGCTCATCATTGTTCTCAAAGGCAAAGCCTAGTTGTCCAGGGAAAACAAACCTCTAAATGCCATCTTTCTTCCTAATTCACAGGATGCTGACAACGGTATTCACTGAATTTTGCCTCTCCACGTCTAAGTAAGGGCAGGCTTGGCTCATCATTGTTCTCAAAGGCAAAGCCTAGTTGTCCAGGGAAAACAAACCTCTAAATGTATGCTTATAAATATGTGGTAATGATATTTGATAAGGCCATTGACACAGAATTCTTTAATTTAGTGGAAAGGTAGTAAATACCAGATTGGCAAAATCAAGATTATTCTATTAGAACTACCATGATATCTCATACAATAAAATGGTTTTCTGAGAAAAATCTTGTCAGGAATTTTTGCATGTATTTGCCAGCCCTCATGAGCTAGGTAATGGTGGATTGCATACAGCAGGCCAGCAAGTAACAGGTGAAAGACTGTGTTACCAACAAGAGTTTCAGTAAGACTGCTTAATTATGTAGAGTGGGTAGTTAGGTGTAATGAAGCAAAACTTAACACCTGAGGAGTTTTAGAAAGCTATCTGAGTAAAAATTATCATGCCTTTTCCCTGAGAGGAAGGCATGACTCTTTATGGAGAAAGAAGCAACAAAGCTGAGATAAAAGCAAAAAATTGGACAGAAACAGTGTTTCATTAGGTGGTTTACAAAATGGTGGTTTTCTGTTCATTCAAAGAAATAGGCAGGTTGTTTTCTTTTTTAATTCTTTCCTAATGTGCACGTGTAAGATCTAGTGTTTTTGCTGCTCTCAAGAATGGGAAATAGCCTGGCAAGTTCTGTGGCTGATGATTAACCATCAGAGTTTTCTCTGTGTGAACAGTTATTTTCAACCAAAAAGATAATTTCAGAGACAATCACTGAGTATTAAAATTAATCTGAATATTAGCAAACTCATCCAGGAAATCACGAACAATTATCAAACTAAACATTTAACACATGTTAATAAGGTTCCTAAAAATAAAATTTAAACATTTACTTTGTTTACAGAAAATAGACAAAGAAAAATATAGTTTGAAAATGCAAATGAATGATATATGCTTTGGCAAAACCATTTGCCAGTTCTTGCCTTCTATTTCAAATATCAGGAAACACTCAATATTTTGGTCAGTGTCTGATAATTCCCATCTCTTAACATTCTTCTTCGTGATTTAGTAAGAAAAAGTCAAAATCTCAGTAGATCAATGGACAAAGACTTTCAAACAGACACGTCATAGAATTAAACAAATTGAAAATATCTGTAAAATGTGCTCAAATCTGCCTTTATAAATGCTATATAAAATGGGATCTCCCTCATCTTTCACCAGATTGGTGAAACTAAAACATTTGATGATACTTATGTTAATGATAGGGTTGAATAATAGGTGTTTCCTAAACAGTATTTTAGGAATTTAAAGTGGTACAAACATTTTGTCTTTTATTAACAATGCCCTACTAAATCTGCTTCTAGCCCCTCCTCGTGTCTCTGACTTCCCTTGTTCACTCTGATGGCCTCCTTGTTATTCAGCAAAGGTGTGAGGCGTAACCTACCTCAATGTCCTGACAGTTTCCTCTGCTAGGTATTTATTTCTAATAGATATTTGTGTGGCCCACTCCTCATTCAAGTCTTTCTTTAAATGCTACATTCTCCATGAGTCAAACCCTGACCACATCATTTAAAATTTCTAACAGTCCAATGTGGCGATCCCTATGCCACTTTCTTTCCTACTTTATTTTTTCTCCATAGCACTAATCGCCATTTACATATTATTGTATATTTTAGGAGGGTTGGTTTTGCCTGTTTTTTCTTGAGCATAGGTAAGTTCAATAAAGAGTTTATCTTTTTTGTTAGTTGCAACCTCAGCACCAAGAACTGTCCAGGACTTGATAAGCAATCATTAAATATTTTTTAATGAGTAGATCCGTGTGTACAATATATCCCACAGAATTAAACACATTCACACATATATGCACATTGTTGGGGAAATATAATTAAAAATTAAATCTGCCAACTCAAAAAGCTCTCCACAAAGGTAAGCATCATCATCATTATTATTTTTTTTATCATTGTTATTGGTAAGCATTAAACCAGAATGTAACACTAAGAGATTGAAAGACATATCCTCCTTTTATGTAGCCAAGCAAATACTCAAGATAAACAGTAACTAGTTTTCAAGCAAGAGAACTTGATAGCACCATTTGTCACACATGGTTCATACTAGATTCACCTGGTGGCCATCTGTGTTTCCTAATAGACTTTAACCACAAAGAAAAAATAAACTTCTTATATGTGTATGACAGGAGAAGTTTTGCAACTTAGAGGTGCCTGCAGGAGGTGGGCTCCTGACCTGCAGAAACTGGGAGATAGGGCACTACCATGTTTGATGATTACATTTCAAAGAGATGGTTGCCTGGTCCTTGAGAAAGAGACAAAGAAAGAACTTACAATTATAAGGTTTCTAAAGTAAATGTTCCAGGAAATGGGAGGGAGGAAATCTCTTTCCTTATTTTCAACAAGAAAAATTAAGCTTCTTATATTTTAAATTTGTATTTTCCCTTGCAATATCTATCTGTCTGTCTGTCTACCTATCAATCTATCATCTCTTAAGATATTCAGGTGGATCCCCTAAAACTCTTAAGAGCTATTTATCTCTTCAAGGTGTGACTTATTCTTAAGCAAAAGGAGAAAATTTATTTACTTGAAATGCATTTGAACTACTTATTTTTTTTTACCGTGAACATGAAATTTATTTATAATAATAAATTGTTAACTTAAATAAAATGAAATCAAGTCTGGCTTCTTACTCTGCACTAATTGCTTGCTTTTTAGTAGGACACATACCTTAATGCAGCCCTAGATCTAGCTTTCATTTCTTTCAACATTTTTCTTCTCACTTGAAGATGTCAACGGTTATCAAGCAGAATAAGGTAGTTATGTTTATTCTTTAGGAATTAGTTGTTTCTGTTGAATTAGATTTGGATCGATTTAGATAGATATTATTTAGATTATAAATCACTGTTTATGATGCTGATGCTACCAGATCCTGTAGGAAGAACCACATATCTATACTTCGCTTCAGAACTTAGTCCATGGCTAAAGCACATTCTGAGGGATGGAGACCGGACTTGTGAATTTCGAGGCAAGAAGGTACGTAAAACAAGATTCCTGTTGAACTTTTCTCTGAATAAAGAGTAAACCACCCAAGCTCAGTATAAAACTGGTAAAGAAAATAGGCAAGTTGAGGATGCATTTTGCTCTACATAGAGAAATATTAATTCCTTGAACTTATATTATAAAATAATTATGTTTATTGGTACA
>NW_007737968.1:28595-31922 GCF_000696425.1 Galeopterus variegatus
AGAAAATTGTGAGAAAGTTTCTTGAGAAATAACCTGTTTTTTTAATTATCCAAATGTATAATTTTAAGTATATCATATATCAGCTGCTACCATTTTTCCCACTGAGGAAAACTAAAATAGGATCAAAATATTCTTGGAACAAAATTTTTAGGGTCCCTTTGTGTGCTTCAAAATTCAGGGGGAAAAAAACCTGTTTTAAAAACGTAATTCCAATTTTACATAATGCATATCCAGTCATTCCTTGGTATATAGGGGTATTAGTTTTAGTGCCCTTTATGGATATCAAAATCCACATGTTCAAGTCTCATAAAATAGCATAAAGTTTGCATATAACCTGTGCACAGCATCTGGTATACTGTAGTTTAAATCATCTCTAGATTACTTATAATATCTAATACAATGTAAAAGCTATGNGATTATAAATCACTGTTTATGATGCTGATGCTACCAGATCCTGTAGGAAGAACCACATATCAATACTTCGCTTCAGAACTTAGTCCATGGCTCAAGCACATTCTGAGGGATGGAGACCGGACTTGTGAATTTCGAGGCAAGAAGGTACGTAAAACAAGATTCCTGTTGAACTTTTCTCTGCATAAAGAGTAAACCACCCAAGCTCAGTATAAAACAGTTAAAGAAAATAGGCAAGTTGAGGATGCATTTTGCTGTACATAGAGAAATATTAATTCCTTGAACTTATATTATAAAATAATTATGTTTATTGGTACATTATCATCATCGTATTGTTCATCGTCATCATATTGAGCCAATAATAAAAAATATTATTTTTCTTTTCATAAGAACATATATCCTTCAAAGAAGTTAAACAATATTAAAAAAAGGCATTTTTCAGTTCTACAATAAGCATGGATAATATTTTGAATCATAAAAAAAAATCCAGAACAGTGTTATAAACAAATAAAAAACATAAAAAGCAATGTTGCAAACATTTAATTGGAAACAACAGGATTCTGTGATGATACATGGACAGAGAATTTGTTTTCCCACTGAACCATGAATTCCTTCATACATCATTTGAAGTTATAAATAACAAAATCCCTAAATATAGAGTTCAGAAAGTCAGAAAATGATTGCATTTTAGATTTTGAACTTTGAGCAACATTAAGCATAAAAAATGGAAACACTGCTTTTACTATCTGAACTCTGAAGCAAAAAATAATAAGGCTGATGAGAATCAGAATGAATATAGAAAGACATTTAAGATGATTTCATAGAGAAAAAAAATGGTTTAGAAAAGGAGGGAGGGGATCTAAATTAAGTCAATTTTTTGAAAATGCATTTTCAGAATTCTAGCTAAAATGGAATGGAAGGGATGAGTTANATACTGTAGTTTAAATCATCTCTAGATTACTTATAATATCTAATACAATGTAAAAGCTATGCAAATAGTTGTTACACTATATTTTTAAAATTTGTATTATTTTTATTGTTTTATTGCTATTCATTATTTTTATTTTTTTCAGATATTTTTGATCTGCAGTTAGTTGAATCTGAGGACGTGGAAACCTTTGATTAGAAGCACTGTGGTAGGATTAAATCATGGGGTAAAAATACTTCTTCTTGCCACAATCCCTTGGCTTTTTTTAAAGAGCTAAATATGTTTTTTTATCAAACTTTAAAATCATCTGTCTGGTGCTAGTCTTGAGTCTGGAGGTAAATTCTCTACCCTCCAAAACTGAAGAGGGGAGGGCTTGTAGCAAAGCAACAATAATAAATTATCTTTCATAACCTTTATATACATTTTAAATGTGGGTTACAATCTTAGGAGTGGTATAACTTTTGCAGTCTGTTACTTGAAAACTAGCATTTTGCTTTGGCAAGTGACTGTGCTATGTCATATCAATATTATCTGTAGCTTCAAGATAAACTTACAATTAAATATTCTGTCATAAATATTTCTAAATATCTTTAACATTGGGATTATACTTCCATCTTTTACATTTATGAAAAACAAATTTCAAAGAAATTAACTAATTTTCTTAAACTCCATAAATAGCAGGAATTATCGCAACTTTAAAAAAAAATATTGATTTAATTTTATTTTTTTAACTATTTTCAGTGTGTTTATGCCACATTGATGGTAAAACAAAGCACTGCAACATGGGTAAGTTTATTTTATCATAATATGCTATGAATATGTATGTGTTTATACAAACACATTTACGTAGCATTGTTCAATTTTTTTTTTTATTTCCTACTAATTCCTCTGCTATTTTCATACTGACATGAATTAATATGCTAGCTACAATAGTTAAAGGCAGAATTAGAAAACTACACTCATTTGCAGAGATCATCAGTATGCTAATATTTCTCTAACCAGATAAGCAGTGTGTTTATACATTACAGCCTTGGGGTTATGTGCCATTAATTACACATGCCCAGCAGCTGACATGTGATTAATTAGAAGTGGAAAATCCATTCTTCAGGTGACCAGAAAACTCTTTTCACTTGTCAATGCTTATCTCCTTTTCAAATTGTATTATCATATCAGATACAGGAAATAATGTTAAAGATATACCATTAAGGAAATAAAGGTGATCCAGAAATTTTGACAAGCAAACTCCTAAATATTTCAAAAGAAGTCAATGTTAAAGCTGTTTGAGAAACAGGATCAAGATTGTATTAAAAAGAAAACTACAGGCTGATTTGATTTGTAAATGTTAAAGAAGAATTTATAAGTTTTTGTTATAAAGCTTTATTTGAAATGTCATAAACAAAAAGTTTCTATATTAAGGACTATGGAACAAAAGTTAAAATATTCTTTATCTAATTATATCCCTCCCTATTCATTCAACTTCCAAAAATGCAATTTAAAGTATATTTTTAATCCTAATGTTATAAGGCTTTCATATATTCTTGTATTTTGAGTATCATGGTTTTTATCCAATGAGAGTGAATCTCTAGTTTAAACTACAATTTTTATTCAAACTTGTATTCGCAAGCTTTGGGGTTTTTTATTCTACACAACATTACTTATTCATCGTATTGGTGCTGAAATTCTTCTATCATCTTAGAATCATGACTGGCTCAAAATTTATTTTTTTATAGAACCTAGAATTATCAAAGATGAGTTAGTCATAGTACCTAGCATCATCTTTTAAAATGTGAAACAAAATCAAAATTAGAAATATTTTTGACTAATAAAGCAGCTGAAGGCTAAATCCTGAATCTAGTGTATGGAATATCAGGAAAAAATATATATATTAGTTAAAAGTGATAATTAAACTATTGTAAACAACACATACAAATACACACAGATGTACACTCATTCTATAAGTTATGATGAAAATAGTTATACCAATTTTA
>NW_007737968.1:32059-37155 GCF_000696425.1 Galeopterus variegatus
TTTTTATCCAATGAGAGTGAATCTCTAGTTTAAACTACAATTTTTATTCAAACTTGTATTCACAAGCTTTGGGGTTTTTTATTCTACACAACATTACTTATTCATCGTATTGGTGCTGAAATTCTTCTATCATCTTAGAATCATGACTGACTCAAAATTTATTTTTTTAATAGAACCTAAAATTATCAAAGATGAGTTAGTCATAGTATCTAGCATCATCTTTTAAAATGTGAAACAAAATCAAAATTAGAAATCTTTTTGACTAATAAAGCAGCTGAAGGCTAAATCCTGAATCTAGTGTATGGAATATCAGGAAAAAAAAAAACAAAACATATTAGTTAAAAGTGACAATTAAACTATTGTAAACAACACATATAAATACACACAGATGTACACTCATTCTATAAGTTATGATGAAAATAGTTATACCAATTTTATTAGATTTTTATATAGTGTTCTTCTAAATGCTATTAAATGGAAATGTCTTTTTTAAAAAATCTCTAACTTAAATGTTCAGTCCCCCCTTTTGTAGGAAGATGGCAGGCTAGAGGTGCCCATGGCACATTCCTCCCACAGAAAAGGACTGGAACATTAACAGAGTGCTGAATACTGACAGGAGCATCAGCAGGAGAGTGCAGGAGTACAACAGGAGAGATTGCTACGGAGAACAAAAACCCTGGAGGATAACCTAGAGAAAAGAGAGAGGCACCTAGCCTCAGCTGTCATGTCTCAGACCATGAAATTGACAAAGGAAGAATTTTCCTGGCACCAAAAAGGTAGGCAGAGAACCCACACCAACCTCCATCCTCACCACTTAGGCCTGCAAATCTTTTAGCACTACAAGTCTGGAGCCAAGAGTGGACAGTGCCCTACAAAGCTACTGCCCTAAAACATTAGCATGAACTGTGAACTCCCCACCGCCCACCTTTTGAAACCAAGAAGATACTGATCAGTGCTATCATGAAACCAGAGCTGTAACAGAGTGCACCTTACCCTGGGGCCAGTAGCCGCAATGCTTACCCAGGCTTAAGGCTCCACCCTCTACCCAACACACTCATAGGAGAGGCTTCAATTCCCTGCTCATGGCAGCTGGAAGGCTGGGCTCACAGTGGCTAAGACTGTTCTGCAGCCTAGGAAGCCAACCCTAGTCCAGCTAAACTGATGCACTCCCACATCTCCAGCTAGAGATCTGACAGGCAGACACTCCTCAGGTAAATCACACCTCATTCCCCACTCCCACCCCTAGCTCTGCCAGCTGACTGAGTTGTGTACACCTAAGCTCCAAGTCCTAAAAATAGCTCAGGTGTCTGTACCATAAAGAAAATATCCTTGGGCCGGAAGAAATAAAGTGCATCTTTCCCTTTCAGAGAAGCTGCTTGGTGGCTCTGCCCTGAGTGGTCACCCCTAGCAACTTTGCCAACAGACCTAGAAGCAAGTGCACCATCCCATTAACTGAAGGATGCCTAGCAGTCCTCCCTACTGCTCACAGGTGACTAGACCAGATGTTCCAATATATGCCATCCCATTGGCCCCTCCCAGCTTCCACAGGAGGCATGACAAGTTGTCCCAGCAGCCTGGCCCACCCTCACAAGCTGAAGAATAGGGCTGTCTGCCAAGGGCTTGCCCAGTGGCCCCACCCACTTCCTGAGAAGCATCTCAGCAGCACTGTCCTTGGCAATCCAGCACCTAAACCACAAAGGGAAGAGTGACCTTGTATCTCCCACTGTCACCACCCCCCAACCCCAGAATGCTACTACCTCAGCTGCTCTTCTCCCCACAAAGCAGTCAGTACCACTCCCTGCCAACACTCGGCCTGGGTACCACCAGCTCTACCTTACTCAGATCAAGGTGTCCTTGCATTTTACCAGGCCAGAGAAAAGAGGAAAGACAGAGAAGCAGGGACCCAGGAGAAGCCTCTTTCATAGGAAAGAAGAAAGAGAAATCTTACCCAGGACCATCCATTCAAGCTGAGTACTTTCAACTCACCCCAATACACCTATCAGTGGCATGGGACACAAGCAGCAGTGCCAGAAAGTCTGCCCAGGGCCAATAGTCAATAAAAAATACATCTATAGGAGGAAATCTCTCTCCTTAAAAGCTACTTCAGAATAATATAAGAAGCAACTACTCCACCAGACGAACAGACATCAATGTAGGGATATTAGAAATACAAACAAACAAAATGAACAAACAAACAAAAAAAAAGAAAAGAAAAGAAAAAATGATACCAGCAAAGGAATACAATAATTGTCAAGTAACAGACCCCCCCAAATAGGAAATTTTTTAAATGACTGAAAAGGAATCTCAAACAGCCATCTTAAAGAACTTCAATGAGGTACAAGAAAAGTTACATAAAGGACACAATGAAATAAAAAAAAAAAATCACAATATAAAGGAAGAACTTTATAAAGAGAAAACTACCTTTAAAAAGAATGTAGCAGAACTCATGGAGCTGAAGGATTCATTCAATGAAATAAAAAATACAGCAGAGAGCTTAAGCAGCGAGCTAGAGCAAGCAGAAAAAGAATTTCTACTATCAAGGACAATCTTTCTGAAATAACCCAGGTGGACAAAAAAAACTACAAGAACCAAAAAGAGCTATCAGACAACCTTAACTGCACAAACATCTGAATCATAGATGATATGGAAGGGAATAAAAAGTAAAAGTCATTGAAAACCTAATCAATAAAATAATAGCTGAAAACTTCCCAAGTATTCAGAAAGTACAGACTTCCTGTTCCAAGAAGCTCAAAAATCCCCAAATAGATTCAATCCAAAAAAGTCTTCTCTGAGGAACAATGTAGTCAAACTATCAAAAATCAACATCAAAGAGAATCCTAAAAGCAGCAAGAGAAAAGTATCAAGTCACCTATAATGGAACCCCCATGAGACTAACATAAACTTCTCAGCAAAACATTACCAATCAGAATAGAATAGAATGATATAGTCAAAGTACTAAAAGAAAAAAAAAAAAAAAACCTGTCAGCCAAGAATGCTGTATCCAGCAATACTATCCTTTTGAAATGGAGAAATGGTGTATTTCCCAGACAAACAAAAACTGTTGGAGTTCACCACCACACAACCAGCCCTACAGGAAATCCTCAAGGGAGTCCTGCATCCAGAGTCAAAATAAAAAAAAAAGAAAGCAAACAATAATCACCATCATAAATGCAAGAGACAGAAGAAAACCCACTGGTGGAATAAATGTTCGATTGAGATAGAGAAAGAAACTATATATTACCACTTCAAAAACTAATAAACACTGAAGACAAACAATAAAAGAAAAAGTAACAAAAGACATTTAAAACAACAATACAAAAATCAATATGCCAGGAGTAAGACAATATCTCTCAATAACAACCCTAAACGTAAAAGGGTAGAATTCCACTCTTGAATGACATAGACTGGATGAATGTATTAAGAAACAAGATTCAACTATATGTTGTCTACAATAAACTCACCCCCCAGTAAAGACTCACACAGACTAATAGTGATGGGATGGAAAAAGATGTACCATGCAAATGGAAACCAAAAATGAACAAGAGTAGCTATTCTTCTCTCAGATAAAATATACTTTAAATGATAAAATGAGACAAAGAAGGTCATTATATAAAGATAAATAGATTTATCCAGCAAGAGGAGATCACAATCATATATATATATATGCACCCAACACTGGAGTACACAAATATATAAAACAAATATTATTAAACTTAAAAGAGAGAGAGAGAGACCATAATACAATAATAGTTGGGGACCTCACACTCCTCTTTCTACACTAAGATCATCTAAGCATCAAATCAACAGAGAAACACAGGATTTAAACTACACTTTAGAACAAATGGACTTTGCAGATATTTACAGAACATTCCATCCAACAACTACAGAATTCTTCTCATCAGCACATGGCACATTCTCCAGGATGTACTACATGTTAGGCCACAAATCAAATATCAAACAAATTTTAAAAAATTGAAATCATTTCAATTATCTTTTCAGATCACAATGAATTAAAACTAGGAATCAATGACAAGAAACTTTAGAAACCATACAAACACATGGAAATTAAACAACACGCTCCCTAATGATCTGAGTTTAAGAAGAAATTAAACAAGAAATCAAGAAATTTTTTGAAACTAGTGCAAGTAAAGAAATATCATACCAAAAACTATGGGATACTGCAAAAGCAGTACTAAGAGGGAAGTTTATTGCAGTAAAGTTTTACATAAAAAGGATACTAAGACTTAAAATAAACAACCTGTTATACCTTAAAGGAGTATAAATATAAGAACAATCCAACCGCCAAATTAGTAGATAGAAAGAAATAATTAATATCAGAGCAGAAATAAATGAAACAGAGACCCCAAAAATGATACAAAACATCAATAAAACAAAAAGTAGGTTTTTTTAGAAGATAAACAAAATAGACAAGCCATTAGCTAATCTAACTAAAATAACATAGATCAGAAAGGGAAAAGGAGACATTACATCTGACACCACAGAAATACAAAGAATCATTGGAAACTATTATGTAAAACTTTACACCAACAAATTTGAAAACCCGGAGGAAATGGATAAATTTCTGGACACATACAAACTACCAAGACTGAGCCAAGAAGACATTGAAAACCTCAATAGACCTATAATGAGCAATGAGATTGAAACAGTAATCAGCATTCTCCCAAAAAAGAAATGCCCAGGACTGGATGGCTTCACTACTAAATTCTACCAAACCCTTAAGAAGAATTAAAAAACTATTCCAAAAAATTGAAACAGAGGCCATTCTCCCAAACTCATTCTATGAGGCCAGCATCACCTTGATACCAAAACCAGCGATTGATACATCAACAAAAAAGAAAATTATAGGACAATATCTTGATGAACATAGATGCAAAAATCCTCAACAAAATATTAGCAAACAGAAAACAGCACCGTATCAAAAAGATTATACGCTATGATCAAGTAGGATTCAACCCAAGGATGAAAGGATGTTTCCACATACACAAATCAATAAATATGATACATCATATCAACACAATCAAACACAAAACCACATGATTATCTCAATAAATACAGAAAAAGCAATTGACAAAATT
>NW_007737968.1:38502-39735 GCF_000696425.1 Galeopterus variegatus
AAATAGATGAAAAGACATTCCATGTTCATGGATTGAAAGAATTAATGCTGTGATAATGTCCATACAACCCCAAATGATGTACAGATTCATGCAATCCCCATCAAAACATCGATGACATTATCCACAGAAAAATTAAAAAAAAAAAAAATCCTAACATTCATATGGAACAAGACTCTGAATAGCCAAAGCAATCCTCAGCAAGCAAAAAATAAAAATATGGTATGTATATAAATACAATGGAATTCTACTCAGCCATAAAAAAAGAATAAATTCTGCCATTCACAGCAATATGGATGAGTGTCAGAGACCAGTACCCGACAGGAGACAGTAGGGAATTGACACACTTATGAAATCAGAAGGGCTTTTCTCAAGCTGCTGGCTTGAGGCCCCTTGGTTTATTTTAGGTTAATTTTATATGCCAGTAAAATAACATATTATACTGATTAAGCCAGTTATGTCTGGTACAAAGCTGTTTATAGAACACTTTTTGTTGCTACAGCACTTTGAAGGTTCAGGGCTAACTATTTACCAGCAAGGTAAAAGCATAAATTCCTCCTTTACAAAGATCTCAGTTCAGATCTCAAGGAGAGGCAGTAGGAGACAGGCTAATGGACAGCCAGCTTTTTGCTGGCATAATTCCCAGATAACAAGGACCTTGTCAACTTGCTGCCTAGTGCCTTACAGGTGAGGTTGGAAAAAATGATGTTAAGTGAAATGAGCCAGGCATAAAAGGAGAAATACCACACAACATCCTCACTCATAAGTGAGAGGAAAGAAGGAAATAAATTTTAAAAAAAAAAAGAAAAAAGAAAAAGAAACAAACAAAGAAAGATAGACAGAAAGAACACAATAATATGCTTGACTTTCAGAAGAAAAGAACAGAACCGTGCTTATTAGAGGGGGAAAAGAGGAGGGGTAAGCAGTTAGGGAGAAATTAATGGACACGAAGAATGAGTATGTTTTACAATGATGAATATGCCAGCTATCTTGATTTGATCACGACATATTGTACAGAAATAACTGACAGTCAACTCTTTACCCAACAAATATGTATAATCGATTATGTTTTTTTTTTTAAATCTCTTTTTTTTCTATGTGTGGTCTGCAGACCTTCTGCGTTAGAGTCACCTAGAATGCCTGATAAAAATACAAGAAAGTATCCCTTATCTACGAAGTTAGAATCTTTTAAGTCATATTCAGGAAGCATTTGAACAAAGCATTAAAGATATTGTC
>NW_007737968.1:40825-42078 GCF_000696425.1 Galeopterus variegatus
TGGTTTTGAATGTTCTTGCACTATTTTGTAGCTTTTTACATTAATTTTGCACCATCATTATTTATACACCAGTAAGCCCTCAATTGTATCTCTGATCCCCATTCTTTTTCTCCTAAGCTGCAGTTGTGTGGCAATTCTGTGCAATTCATTCTTATTTAAAAGCCATCTCCTCTTATAATAAGACTTACTGCATAATGTGAATGCAGTAATCCACGTATAGTATTTATTATGGTTCAAAATAAGCACGCTACAAAAGAATCTGAGCTACCAAGGGAATAGTCAATGTTGTCGAGATGAAATTGAGGTCCAGGACTTAACAAAGGGTAGAGATCATAAAAGAGAAACACTTTGATGAAGTAGATCTTGACACAGCATAAACAGTCTGAACTGGAAGAACCGAAGCCTGGCTTGCGGTGATTCATTGGTTCATTAAGTGGAAAGAAAAAGAACACTCGTATTGACTGATGATATCTCCAGAACAATATCTTTGAGCCTAAAGCTAAGAAACTAGGGAAAAGTGAACATCCAAGAAAGGAAGAAGTAATGCAGAATGTGAAGGTGAAAGAGGACTGGTAATGATTAGAAACAATAGGAGGTCAATAGACTGTAGCTGCTCTGTTCTGGTAGCTGAATCTGAATACAGAAGTCCAATGGATGGGGTGATTACAGGAAGGTATGACAGATCTTCACTTGCAAATAAGAATTGCCTCATTCTGATTTTAGCAATCTCCCCACTCCTCTGTAAGAAATTCCTTGGGAGTTAACTATAGATTAAAATAATAACTAATAGGAAAAAGCCTCTCATAGGACATTATGCTAAAGCTAGAGTTACATTGCTGCTGAGGCAAGTTCAATTACCTCAAACATTAATTTACTGCAAAGGTAATCAGCTTTTATTCAATTAAGCCAAAACTTTGGAAAGGCACTGAAATTCTCCTGAATATTTTGGAGATAACTAGATAATTTCTATACTTAGAGTATACTGACCTCTCACAAATATCATGTTCTGTTTTATCTTCACATGTGCTTCTTCTCACTAAATACAGAAAAGTAGTCATTAGCCTCATAAATATCCATGAAACATGAAGGAAGATCATATAAAACCTGAATGTCATATACTCATTATAATGTGAAAATAAAAATCTTGCTTATTCTTTCTTGTAGTCATTAACATGGCAAAATATTGTCTGACTAACACAAAACCAAACAAATCACTTAAATCTTTATGAACTAAAGATATACTAAAGGAATAT
>NW_007737968.1:44008-44459 GCF_000696425.1 Galeopterus variegatus
ACTGGGAGGTAGGGATGTTATCTTCTTCATAGGTGCATTTCAAAGGAATGTTTCCCAGGTTCTTGAGAAAGACAGTGTTTGGTTGTAAAAGGGGTAAGAGGATTTTAAAAATATGCATCACTAAAGGACACAGAAAGAATTTGCAATTACAAGTTTTCTAAAGTAAATGTTCTAAGTAAAGAGAGCGGAAGTACCTGTGTGATTAGGTCATCAACTTTCTCTCAGATGTGGAGGGTCAGGTGCCTAGAGGCAAGAAGAAGCCTGTGTCAGTTTAGTCAAGCTGAGGGGAAACTTAAGGCCTTCTTGGTCACACCCTACCTAGGGAACCTTTTAATAAATTGAATAAAAATACTCCAGGAATTCCATACCATAAGTAGAATAGGATTTCTAATAATGTATTCTAGAGAAAACATTAGATAATTGTGCACACTTTGTAAGCAGGACAGGTAGA
>NW_007737968.1:47119-48075 GCF_000696425.1 Galeopterus variegatus
TTAGAATTTTCTATATAATAAGATCATGTCATCAGCAAACAGAGACAATTTCACTTCTTTCCTTCCTATTAGGATGCCTTTTACATCTTTCTCTTGATAAATTGCTCTAGTGAGAACTTCTAGAATTATGTTAAAAAGTGATGAGAGTAAGCATCCTTGTCATGTTCCGGATCTTAGAGGAAATGTTTTTACTTTTCACCACTAAGTGTGATATTAGCTACGTGTTTGTCATGGCTTTTGTTGGGTTAAGGTACATTCTGCCTATACCTATTCTGTTGAGAGTTTTTTTATTATGAAAGGGTATTGATATTGAATTTTGTCAATTGCTTTTTTCTGCATCTATTGAGAGGATTACATGGTTTTTATTTTTCATTTTGTTAATGTGGTGAATCACACTTCTCAACAGGTTCATGAAAAAATGCTCAGCATGACTAACTGTTAGATAAATGCAAATTAAAAGCACAGTGAGATTTGCCTCATAGCTGTTAGGATGGCTTTTATCATAAAAATGAAAGATAAGTGTTGGAGAGGATAAAGAGAAAAGGGAATCCTTGCAAATCTACTGGTGGAAGTGTAAATGAGTGCAGTCATTATGTAAAACTGTATGGAGGTTCCTCAAAAAACTACAGATAGAACTACATATGATCCAGCAATCCCACTGCTTAGTATTTATTCAGACCGGGACCGGCAACGGGATTGCAACCCTCGGTGTTGCCCCCGCGCCTCGCTCAGCCAGTGAGCGGGAACCGGTCTGCATGTGGGATCCGAACCCTCGGCGGGAGTGCAACCGTGCTTCCCAAGCGGCACACTAGCGCAGTGCGCCACCGGGCCGGCCCCAGCAGTTCTTTATTTCTGATTACAATCTGGTTTGACACAATAGTAATTAAGAGTAGAGGCCAATTCCAGGAAAACCTAAAGAATTTATCTCGCTAGCCAAGCAAATTAGTAGAGTTGAA
>NW_007737969.1:0-29968 GCF_000696425.1 Galeopterus variegatus
CGCTGTTTCCTGACGCGGGCGCTCCAGACCCGTCGCCATTTTGAATCTCAAAATACATTCTGATTAAACTTTTTCTCTAATCGCAAATAGAATTGGCAAAAATGCAGGTTTTGAATTCTTGGCCTTATATTTAAAATGTAATAAAGCTATTTTGGAATTTACTTAGGCATTATTTTTTTGGACAGAGATTTATCAACTCACTTCACACTTTCTACATATGACCTCTCTTGGGTTTTGGGTGAGTATTTTTTTTTTGATAATCATTGTTATTTACTATCTCAGTCCTAAAGACTCCCACTGTATTGGCACATCAGATAGTTTGACCATTTTGACTAAATTGCTGCTTAAATATTATGTGTATAAATATCATCCTAACAGAAACAGAGTATAGATAAGAGTCTTCTGTCATCTTACTATATGTACATCTGCATCAGTGAATATACTTTCTATGGAAGAACTTTAACTATATTGATGATCTTTTCCATTTTCATGTAATATCATCAAACAATGTTTTTGTCAATAACAATGTATTAAGCATAGTGATACGTGCTACAGGAGATACGAGGGAAATATCAGACCCTAGTTCTAACTTCAAGGATTTTCTAGTCTATTATAAGAGATGAGATTAAGACACAGAAAACAATTTTAGGGGAAAAAAAGCACTGTAAGGTATTAAAATAGAAGTTCAGAAAGGGAATTGTTGAATAAGACAAAGAGCCTTTGTTTATAGCTTATTGAAAACATTTCACGAAGAGTGTGTGTTTTGGTGTTAAAGCAGGCACTGGTCACAATTACAACAACCTCCCCACATGTTTTTATGCAGTCTCCGTTTTCTGAATAGCTTTCAGCTGATCCTTACAACAACCTTGTGAGACAGGCAAGACATTTGCTTCAATTTCACAGAGGAAGAAACTAAGACTCACAAAGGTTAAATTATTTGTCCATGACCATAGGCCTAAAAAGCGATATTGCACTACTCGACCCTGCACCAGTGATTCCAAGTTGAGAGATATTTTCTCAAATACTATGCTGCAAGGTCTAATGCCACCTACGTCCTTTATAAATATGACTTTGTATTAATAAGTATGACCTTTATATTCACATTAAAAGAACCAGACAATGGAACTCAGACCAATTATATCTAGGTGCTCAGAAACATACAGAACAATTATTTCTGAAAATGAGGAAAAACAGAAAAGTAAATTTGGGAATATTATATACCATAGTCCTTTCTAGGAGATTCACAGTGCACGTGGCATAGTAACGACTCTGAGAAATACTGCAAAAATTCAATTTACTTGTTTACTGCTTTCCCAACTTAATCAGACTTAGAACTTCCTTTTTATCCCACTTATTAACAGTTCCCATATTAATACAAAATTAGAGCTTATTTTAGAAGTCTGTTTTTTAGTTAAGAGTGGGATTAAAAAAAAAACCCTAAAAATAAATAAATAAATAAATAAATAAATAAACCTAGTTTGAACCTCCCAATGCCAAATTGGATAGTAAATGCCTGGAATATGAATCTTATTCCCCTTTAACTTTGAAGGTTCCTGTAAAGAAAGAAGAGGATCTTTCAGTTTCTTTTTTTCTTCTGCTTCTATCTTTTGGCTGTTCCAGAACTGTTAACCACCATGCTGTGATGGTTTGAAATAAACCAGCCTCACTATGAAAAACTTTGATAGATTCAACATCTCTTTATTTTCTTCCCTGTAGTGATCATTGTGGCACAAAATGATTTTTGAGGTTATGGGATAAGAATAAAAGTTCTGTGAAAGCAGGTCTTATTGATCCTATTGCAGGAGGTCTTATCACCGAGGATGGAGATGCAGTTACTGAACAGCTTTTTACCAGCCTATGGAAGAGCTGATGTATTAAGTTGAAAAGAATGGGCTTAGATCATAAATCTGTTCCTTAGGGAAATTACAGAGTCAAGCTCTTTGAAGATATTTATTCCTTCAAAGTTCTTAATTTGTGTTTATTCATTTCCCCTAGTTGATTTTAGGCACACAGATGAGATGAAAACCTTAATTCTCTATTGTGGTCATGCGTGGTCAGTGATCAGTATGAAAATGCTTTCTAAGTTTTCCAAGATTGCTTCTTAAAATAATCATATTTTTCTGCCTTAGTTGGAATGCCTCTGTGTATATGATACTAATCTCAATCTTGCTATTTTGAAAATAATATCTTAAAGAAAAAAACTAAAAAGAAATTCACCAGAATATTAACAAAGGCGGTTTTGTTGGAAAGTAGAATGATGGGTGTTTATATTAATTTTTTCTTATATCTTATGTATTTTCACATTCACTACTATATTATTAGAATATCACATAATATTACTATGAAAATCAGAAAAAAATGTACTAAAATTATGTAAAATTTAAAATGAGGGTCCCTAAACTCCAGACATGATTTAAAAGCTTTTTGTTTTTCTTTTCATCACCACCTTTAAAGGGGGCGGGGGGGCAAAATAAATGTAAAATATTGCCAATAGTAATGCTTTGCTAAAATCAAATGATCATATAATGATGATTAAATATCTAGGTCTGCCTCCAATAAAGAAATGAGGAATGGCCTAATTACTGTGGTTTGCCAGTAAAAATCTATTCATTTATCATTTTACTGAATATTAGGACCAGAGTTTTACAAAAAGAACATTTTTCAGTCTATAAGTTCCCTCCCTCGTAAACTGAGATTTCTGTTGAGCAGATGTGAGGGATTTAGCTGCCATTTACTGGGGAGAGCTTCCAGCCTGGGGAGACTAACACTGATTTACATGCTGCAGGTCTCAGGGGCTATTGCCCCGAACAATCTGAGAGCAGATATGTCAGTCTTTCCCTCGTTATGTTTCTTACATGGATTTCTTTCCATATAAATTTATTCTCCTATTAGTTTTAACTTAGGTGAGAGTAGAAAGACTTTACAGGAAAGATTTGGACAGTCTATCAAGATAGTTTTCTACCCCCTGAGAGAAATCAGAAATAAGTTTACCTGAAGTAAGATTTTTCTCAGAAGATACAGGAGAAAATATTGTATGTATTTAATACATCCCTAGGATTATTCCTTAAGCTCCATACTTAGGCATTAAAGTTAGCCAGTATAGTTTGACATAATTTAGTGATGTTTCCTTAATTTCTCTGTGTTTTCTGAGTATTCATAAGGTTAATAAATATTGATGACAAGAAAAGTTTCCCCAAAAAGCTAACATTGAATTATCGTGAAATTAGTGATATTGTTTATGGACTCTCTAGACCCTGTGTTTCTCCTCTGTTTCTTTCTTACCACCTGGATTGAGGCTATTTCATAAACTACCATAAGAAAATGGGACAATTACAAAATTCATTTCATTTGCTAAGCCAATGCATAGGATAAGATATTTCTCTGGACATGTATTTTGCAGAAGACAGAAGAAGACACAATAAGAAAACATGTTACTAATGTCTTGGCAGTAATGAAATCTTTGGATTATCCAGTTGTCATATTTTAACCTGTTTTTCCAGACTTTCTCTGTGATGTTATCTCTCAAAGTCTCTCACATGCACCCTACATCCCAGTTCTGTGCTTTATTTTTTTTTATTGGACATATGTATTAGGATTCTCCAGAGAAATAGAACAAATAGTGTGAGTATATATACAGGGAGAGATTTAGTTTAAGGAATTGGCTAATGAGATTATGAAGGCTGACAAATCCAGAATCTGCAGGGTGGGGCAGCAGGCTGGAGACCCAGAGAAGAGCTGATGTTGCAGATAAAGTCTGAAGGCTATCTGCTGGCAGAATTCCTCCTTGCTTGGGGGAGGTCAGTCTTTTTATCTCTTCAGGCCTTCAACTGATTCGATGAGGCCCACCCACATTAGGGAGGGCAATTGGCTTTACTTAAAGTCACCAATTTAAACGTTGATCTCATCCAGAATACTCTCACAGAAACAGACAGAATAATGTTTGACCAAATATCTGGGCACCATGGTCCAAACAAGTTGACACATAAAATTAACCATCACAGGGCATGTAGTTTGGTAAATCTCCCCAAGTGATTTTTGACACCACCCTCTGTTCCTTGAAGTAGAATCATCACTCTACCCCTGTTCATCTTCCTGGTTAAAAACCATTGCCCTAGCTATGCCAAATTATCTTGAACATTCTTATGAATCCTTGTCTGACCCTGCTATTTCCTCATTTATAATGTTCTTCCCACCACTTATTGGCTCAATCTCCTCCTAGACTCATCTTTTAAGAATTAGCTTGAGTGTTGTTGCTTTTTGAAGATTTCATCTCCTTCCTCTGTGCTCCCACTGCACCTTTAGGTGTTTTTATTTCAGCACATGGGATATGTTGTGCTGTGATTATTTATTTACAGATCCGTCTTTTTCCATTAGGATGTGAGTGCCTTGGTACTCAACTGTGGCATATTCATCTTTGTATCCCATCACCTAACAGAACCCAGAAAGACCTATGTTTACAATGAATATTGGCTGAATGATTATTTGCT
This sequence comes from Galeopterus variegatus, assembly GCF_000696425.1. NCBI lineage: Eukaryota > Metazoa > Chordata > Mammalia > Dermoptera > Cynocephalidae > Galeopterus > Galeopterus variegatus. Next base: position 4,488 of record NW_007737969.1, read on the forward strand.
GAATGAATTGTGATCTGAAGGCTATATGCTAAAATTCTTCCAGGTGTGGTTGGAGAGAAAAGAGTTTTAATAGGATCACGGACATGGGCTATATGCTGTCAAGGGAGCACTGGTCCTTATGGGACATACAAGGCAGCAGGGAGAAGCTTATTGGGTTGAAGTGGGGAACAGTGAGAGAAGGAGTGGGTTCTCTGATAATAAATATCAATTACTTTGAATTTTTTCTTAGGGTCATCCTTAACATATCTTTCTCTTATGCATTTATCTATTAGATAATGAATTAATATTAAAGATCACTGCTTCTAACCATTAGATTTTATGTTTGCTTTGTGCTGTCTCACACAGAATGATAAAATTCCAAGAAACTCACTATACTTGTCCCTTGGTATCCATGGGGGATTGATTCCAGGACCCCTGTGGATACCAAACTCCGTGGATGCTCAAGTCCTTGATATAAAATGGCATAATATTTGCATATAACCTGTGTGCATACTTCTATATACTTTAAATTATCTCTAGATTACTTATAATACCTAATACAATGTAAATACTACATAAATAGTTGTTATACTGTACTATTTTTTAATTTGTATTATTTTTTACTGTTGTATTGCTATTTTTTATTTTTTACTTTTTTTCCAAATATTTTTGATCCGTGATTGGTTGAATCTGTGGATGTGGAACCTCTGGATACAGAGGGCTGACTGTATTTTCCTGATCCTTTCCAATCTGTATATAAGCATCAAGCTCCTATGAGCAACCTAAATAACTTGATGGGAGGCTGCTCCTACCCCCTTGTTGGCCTTTACATACCTTGATGCTTGTGAAACTTATGACAAGAAACATGAGTTTGGAAGCTATTGAGTTAGAGCCGTAGATGGTTGATTAAATGAGACAAAACACTAAGTCAGGGGAATAATATGCATTTTGGGCAATGGAGAAATGTGTGTAAAGGGTAGGTGAGGTGGAGTATTATTATAGTTATGTATATACCAGTTGCATCTCAGATATTTTGGATTTAAACTTTCCAAAGACCTGAGTCACTGCCAAGTTTCTTTAAACTTTTTTTTGTGTGTGTGTGTGCATAATTGAGTGCTCAGGTGGATGCTGCACTCTACAATCTTGATTTCCTTCCTAATTGCACAAGTGGCTGAGCTCTTACAATGCCATATTTCTGTTCATTTGCATTTACACAATATACTTCACTGTGTGCTTCAAATGCACCATTCGAATGTTGAGTCCTGTCTCTATCTTTAAGGTTCTTATAATAGCTGGGCCCACGAATAGAGCAAGTCTGGGGAGAGCTGCTGTAATCGCAATATGAGACTGTCTTCTTACAATCGGCCAGTATTCAGCTGGCTTCTGAGGTGATGCTGAGAAGTAATTCAAATGGACGAACACAGCAATAAGTAGAGGGAAAGAACACCCAAGGTGATCATTTAGAAATCGTTTTCAGGTCAGAATAAAAGAGCATGAAATTTGTTTTATTTTATTCCAAACACCATATAATCAAAAGGGTCTCAGGCTCCCTAGGAGTTCACTACATGGGGTTGCTTTATAAAACTGTGGAACAAAGCTGGAAAGAATTCTTGCTTTGCATTCTCTTCCAGCCCACATACTTATTTTCAAATAAAATGAAAGAGTCTCTCCAGTCAAGTTATATAATTTCACCAAGTGATAAAACTTCAGTTTCTACAGAAGACCTGTTGATAAAATACAGAGCACACTTGAGGTAGCAAAGCATATTCATAATGTGATTTATCATGTTTACTACATTATGAATTTTGAATATATTCTCCTCTCATATTAACTGAATATAAAAAAGCTCTTGGGTTGTCTTGAATGGGAGAATCATTAGAACCAGAGCTGGAATCTTGATGGATTCATTCTGTACTGGTATTTAGCAGTATCCCTGGCCTCCACCCACTAGCTGCCAGTAGCACTCCCCCAGTTATGACAACAAAAATGTCTCCAGACATTGTTAAATGTCCCCTGGGAAGCAAAATTGCCTTCGTTGAGAACTACTGCTCTATAGTAACAATTTTGGTGGTGGCTTTGATCAGCCTACTTAGGCAATATTTTTACTCAGGAAGCATAAAATCTAATGAGATATAATAGATAAAATGTTGAGGTTTAGCTTGTGCTGTGGAGACTGAACATTCATTAAATAGTTTCAGTTCACACCCAAAGTGACCTGGAGTTTCAGAGTTAATGCAGTGATTTTCTCATCATGCTATGTCTGGTGTATCAGTCAGGGTTCTCCAGAGAAACAGAACCAATAGGGTATATATAGATAGACAGACAGATAATAGATAAATATAAGAGAACATTTATTATGGGAATTGGTTTGAGTGATTATGGAGGCTGAGAAGTACCATGATATTGCATCTATAAGCTGGAGACCCAGGAAAGCCAGTGGTGTAATTCAGTTCAAGTCTGAAGGCCCAAGAACCCGGGGTGTCAATGTCCAAGGGCAGAAGAAGATGGATGCCCTAGCTCAATGAGAGAGAGAATTCACCCTTCCTCCACTTTTTTCTTCTATTTAGGCCCTCAAGGAATTTTATGATGCCTATGCACATTGATGAGGGGGATCTTCTTTATTCAGTCAACTGAGATTCAAATACTAATATTTTCCAGAAATACCCTCACAGACACACCCAGAAATAATGTTTTACCAGCTATCAGGGCATCCTTTAGCCCAGTTAAGATGACACATAAAATTAACCACCACACCTGGTCTATGGTCTCAAAATTCCTCAGCTCTCTCAATGTAGGCCAGATAGATGCATAGACCACCTATTCCATAGTTTTCTAGCAAAGACCTGTTGGTTCCATAAATCAAATCCTTCTAATCTGAATAGATGACTACCATTACTTTGAAATATTTAACTTATCAATACGGTATCAACAGTGATGCTGCTCTGTAATAATTCAAACTAGAATCAAAATCTTGTACTTTTTTTCTGAGAATTCACAAGTTGAATTTATAAATCTGTATTCACCTGAAGTTATAAACCCAGGGCTTAATTTATGGAACCTGCCAGCAAATCTTAGCAGTCTGCTTTTGATTTATAAGTCTCTTTTCTTTTTAATGGTAGTTGTAGCCAAATGGTTTTTAGTGTTTTATAAGTCCAAAAATTAATTTCCATATCCTTAAATGGGTTTACAAATCCTAATATAGATTTACAAGTCCTGAAACAGATTTTAAAATCATGCCAATAAATCCTAAATAAAAAGGCTTGATTTACAAACCTGGATTTTGCACCTGGTTTTCCAGGAAGTGATTTATAAGTCAGGAGTTGAGAGTATCCCTGGCAGAGTGAGCCCACTCTCTCTCTGGGAAGTCCTGCTCTCCGCATCAAATTGCACAGTCCTGATTTACAAGGCAGCAGCCCCGAGCTGGTGGAGGCTCCTCTGGCTCTGACATGCCTTCTCAGGTGAGGGAAAAGGGCCACATCCCACAGGCTGGATAAAACGGCCACTAATCACACTAAAGACAGAGAACCATTCATCTTCTTTGTCAGAAATGGAGATGGCATCCAGTTAGTGGAGACTCCCAGTTCTACCCAAGTAAAGCAGGTGAGATACATGCAAGGCATTCGGCATGATTCTAGTCAACATTAACACTTACATTATGTTACACCGCCCAGAGCCAAGCTCAGGGTGAAGAGCATGTGTCATTCCTCAGATAGAACTGAGGATGGCCATCTGCACTTTATTCCTTTCTGTCATTATGCTGCTGAAATATTTATTTTACAGAAGGATAAACACCAAACCAGTGACAGTGGTTATTCTGGAGAATGGGATGGGGGGGTGGGAAGGAGAGAAGGGGGAAATATTATTTCTACTTAATTCCCTCCTGGGCTATTTGACCAACGTCCATATATTAATTTCATAATTGAAAAAAGATAAAGAAAAGAGATTTTAGCAGGAATTCAAGGGAAACAAAGAGTTTTGTTTTTATTTGCTCTTCACTAAGCGGCTATGGTAGAACGCCATCATGTGGGGCTCCTCCATTAGCTAGCTTTTCACTACACTCTTCATAGGTGCCCCCTTGTATTTGCAAAGCAGTTTAGAGCCCACAGAATCTTCCTTTAGAGTGCTTTCTTGTTCACTCACCCGGTTTCCTGTGAGGCAGGCAAGCAGCAGACATGTTCTGGATGTGCAGACTGAAGCTCCCAGAGGACAAGAAGCTTGCTTTCCCCAAGGGAATATTTAAGTGGCACAGACAATATTTGGACCAGCTTTGGACTTCTGGTACCAAAACTAGTGTTCTTTCCAAGACACCATGTGTCATGCCACACATAGCCGCCCGCACTGTGAGGTCCGAAGTACATCCTGGGTCCTCCGTCCTACTGATCCTAGGTGTCATTTACTATCAATATCCCTCACCTGATATCTTTCATTTTTGGTGAGAAAGATCTCCAGATTTAAAATCAGAAACTCTGAGTTTGTGTTCTGGTTCCATTGCTTGCTGAAATGAAGCCTGATGAGCCTCAATTTGGTCAAATAAGAATATATGTTAACTTTCCTACCTACTGAACACAGTAGTTATAATGCTGAAATCAGACGAAATAGGGGAAAATGTTTTGCAAAACTTAAATGCCATATAACTGTAAGCTACGAATGTCGTCCCACATTTGAGGATCTAACAGGTTTAAAAGTGGCCAGGGCCATGATACTTAAAAGTAACTGCAATAATGATTTAGACTGTAAACACAACTCAGTTACACATGAATTCGAATTATACAAATCTGGAATAGTGTAACTTAAAATATTAATAGTGTCTTACTTTATACATGAGTTTCCTCCAAATTAAAAAATAGTTGCCAAAATTATACCATTTCAGAGCTGTTGGGCTGAGTAAATTATAAACTGTGTATATGATATTGTTACTTGGCAGTGCCATTTTAGCTGGTAAAGAGAAACAGCACTCATTCTTTGTCAGAAAAATGTGAACTGTGCCTTTGTTCCATCTGTCGAAATGTGCTATTTTAAATTCACTTTATTCTAATGAAACAACATAGAGAGCGAATAGAAATGTCATTCAAACTTTCATCAAGCAGTGGTGTTAGCATTAGAGCTATGAATCCCCCTGCTTTTCTACCTTCCAAAGTAGTAGCCTTGCAGCATAACTTACGTACAGTAAAATACCATTTTTACTATGCAATTATTAGACAGAAAGAACTCTGGGACATATTAGAGATAATCCCAAGTAAACAAAGAAGGAACAGCAAAGCAGGCTTCCTTTCAAATTCTTCCAAGTCATCATATATCCAGTTAAGGATAATGGGAAAAAATTGATAAGACTGTGGGAACATGGCTGTATGATAAACTCCCTATAATGTGCCCCTAGATGATAATGAGTATAGCGCTATTCTCTCTGAGATTGAAAGCCCCTATTTAAACTCATTCCTATGAGAAAATTAGTCTTGAATTTTGCAAGTTTTGAAATACTTATTTAAGAAAACCTCCCTTGCATACAATCTGATTTTCCTGTAATAAGTGTGGTGAAGATATGGCTCCTATTTAACATTCACAACTGGATACTAGAACATGGTATAGAGAAGACTGTGACCTTTAAACTGTCTCTAATTGTCAAGATCTTTCTGTTCTTTTTTTTTTTTCCTTTTTTGTCTTTTTTCGTGACCGGCAACGGATCGCAACCCTCAGTGTCGCGCCCGTACCGGACCGGGACCGGCAACGGGATTGCAACCCTCGGTGTTGCGCCCGCACCTCGCTCAGCCAGTGAGCAGCCGGTCTGTATGTGGGATCCGAACCCTCGGCGGGAGCGCCGCCGCACTCCCAAGCGGCGCACTGTAGCAGGGCTCCACCGGGCCGGCCCAAGATCTTTCTGTTTTTATAGTTGACTATCAACTTCTTTATTCATATTTTATTTTTTAATTTTTATAGCAGTTTTAGTTTTACAGAGAAATTGAGCAGAAAGTGCAGAGAGTTCCCATACTTCCTCCCTCCCATATACAGTTTCTCCTGTTACGGACATGTTACATTAGTGTGGTGCATTTGTCACAATTATGAATCAATATCGATATATTATTAACTTAATTTTATATGAGGATTCCCTCTTTGTACTGTGCAGGTCTATGGGTTTTGCCTAATGCATAAGGTAATGTATTAATCATCACAGTATCATACAAAATAGTTTTGCTGCCCTAAAAATCCTCTGTGCTTCACCTATTCATCCCTCCCTTCCTCCCTCCCTCATCCTCTGAAATCCTGGCAACCACTGATTTTTCGTAACCTCAAATATTTCTCATTTCTTTGTGCTGGAAGCACTCAAAATCTTCTCTTCTAGCTAATTGAAACTATACAATAAATTCTTGTTAGTTGTAGTCACCCTAAAGTGCTATAGAACAGTAGATATTATTCCTCCTACCTTGAACCATCAACTTCTTGAAAGCAAGAAAGAGTCCATTTCATATTCTTTTGACTTTCCTCAATATCTAATAAAAAACAGGTACTCAATGGATGTTTTGGAATTATTGATTAAAAATATACACCTGTGTTGTTCACAGACTCTATGTGAGTCTAATAAAAAACTCACACCGTGAATGATTTTAAAAGATTATTTCAATAAATGGGGTGCTTTGTTCATAATAAGTCCACTGATTTGTACCTGGGCTTAGAGCTAAGATGTGATTTGAGGGTGCCTGCTGATTACAAAATGATTGTTTAAATCTTTGCTTGTTGGCAGAAGCCCTTTACTGAACACTACAGCATGCTAAATAGAAGCTCTCCAGTCTACACAAATAAATCAGATAATCCTAACATTATATAAGAATGTACAGACTTAATGAAAATCTTAACAGGGAAGATGTGCAATAAAAAATATTTATGTGCATCACTTAATTTAATGAAAAGAAAAAAGAATTACAGACCTGAAGTCTGCACATACAGGCAACACCTCCTATCTCACCACCCTCCATAATGCCTGAGTTAGAAACAACCAACACAAACTATGTAGTAATTCAAAATGAGTACAAAGCTTCTAAGAATATTGAGTATTTAAAACAGCCAACAGAACTAAGTAAAAGGATATATATATCTTCTCTTCATGAGAATAAAGTCCAAAGGACTGTGAACTAGATTGGGAAAAAAACTTAAATCTTTAATTTAACCAAACTTTTACTAAAATTTCACATTTTCATCTATTATAAATGTAGGCTAAAAACCCACATAGTAATGAGGAGTATTTGACATTGACACAAGATATTTGCTTATCATATTACTGTTGATGCAGCTATCTTGACATACCATGTATGCTCATCTCTACTTTAAATTATGATGGTTAATAGACAAAGCCACTAGATCTTTTTTCTAATGCGTTAATAAAGAAGTACATAATTCAAATTAAAAAAGTATTTATGATACATATCTTTATGTTATAATTGGTTTTCTAATCCAATTTATTTTATTTTATGCATTTAGGAATATTTCTGGGAATAAATACAGAAGCCTCACAAGACTTCCAAAGGGGTCTACGGCCCAGAAACCTCGGTCTAATGGTAGTCAAAACAATAGTTAGATTGTCTTTATTTGGGAAGTAACTGGTCATAAACTTTGAAGACCAGGAGTATAATTCGTAGTTGACAAAGATAGTCAAAATTGACTTTACCAATGAAGTCTACTATAACGGAGACTGGAAAGGCAACATTTTGTTACCACTATGTGCCAAAAATGTCTGTATATAAAAAGAGGTCACAATCCTTTGCTCTTTGTGTTTTTTTTTCTTCTGTACATTGGTTAACAAGTACTTTTAACTGTATCTCTTTGGCCCTTCTTAGCAATAGGTGTATGATTTTTAAAAAGCCACATAAAGTATAATCATGACTTTAATTCTTTGTGCCTTATGAATGGGCATGAGATTTGCTGCATAGCAATATTATATACAGTGATTATGCTCTACAAAAGAGTAATGTCAGTGACAGTAATTCCCAAAGCTGCTTTTGTTCATTGAAATGAGTAATATTTGTTGCTTTAAAAAATATTTCCTAATTATATTTGGCTATTTCCTTGCCAAGTGCTGACCAGGCCTGGCCTTTCTTTTCCAAGTTAACAGAAGGTTTCAAGTTGAAAGGGATTTGGACTTGAAACTGAATTTCTAATCTGACCAGCTCCCCAAATGGGGCTCCTGTTTTTGGCAAAAATGCTCTTTGCATATTTCCAGAAAGTCATCAATTATTCAGAGGGACCTTTCAAATGCCAACAGCTTAAATAAGAAAATGTGCTATGGCAGAAGGAAGCAGGAATGGGGCATCTCAGGCTGAGTGGATCCTGCTGAGAGTAAATTTTCCTTATCAAGGCTTTAGTCCCCAGGAAGGTTTTCCATCCCGTGACTCCCAAGATCATCTGGGTCAAGAGGGGTTCTGAGCACTAAGGAGATTTTAACCCATCTGCCCTGAGGGGGGTTAATTGCAATTCTCATTCTTCTTGTGTCTCACATTATGTTCCTTGAAAGGGACTAATGAACATCACTTGATTCCTTATTGAAATTGCATCCTTCCAATGGCATATTTCATGCTTTGATGTTGATATAATTCTTCCAAATTCAAAGTTTTAGGAAATAAGCTGGACATAAAAAATTACCCTCCCCCATTTTATTTCAATATATGTTGAATGCCTACTATGTGCTTGGCATTATAATAGCTGTTATAGCAGAGATGGTGTTTGCTTTAAGAAAAGTCAATCTAGAAAATAATGGATTGGACAAGGATACAATAATTGTAGGTGTTTGAGTTAAGGGAGTCATGCCTTAAGTACAGTAAGTCCCTCATTGTTTGGAAAGCTTGGAATCTCTACATTCCCAAGTATCACTACAATCAACAATTTTTTTACTTTTCATTTGTAAAAGGAGGTAATTGTCTCACAGTACATTGTTATTACATGGGTCTTAAATGAGATTATTTATCAGACGAGGACAATACCTTGTAGACATGTGCAGGCGAGGCTGATTCACGAATGAAGCAACAAACCCTTACCCAAAAGCCTGGTTTTGTAGGCTACTTAGATGATAAATTAGACCATTTTATGGGCCTTTGGCTCACCCTTGGATGAGCCTTGAGTATTAAATTGATGGCACAATTCAACTGTAATGGAAATTAGGGGAAAGTTAGCACAGGGATGTCTTTAAGGAAGAAGTGAATTTTACCATGAATCTTGATGAGCCTGCAGGTTTCTGAAAGACAGAGAGGAGAAAGATGGTTGGGAATAGTTTCTAGCAGAGGGAATAGTATAATAAAGAGTGGGGTGAAGCAGTGAGTACTAGTTTGTGTGGGGACATGATGTTTGCATTACAGACTAATGGGTCTGGGAGGGTAGACTAGGCCATATTGTGGATGTTCCTAATTTAGCAGATGGTCAGGGCAAAAAATGGAATGTGTTTTAACTGGACGAGAGCTGCACTTTGGAAAATTAATTTGGTAGCAGCAGATAGAATGAATCACAGAGTGCAAGCATTCAAGGAGAGAGACAGAGAGGGACTGCAGTAGTCCTACTAGGAAATACCATGGAAATTCAACATCTAGTTCATGACTTGGCTCTGTACAGCCAACGAAGTTATGATGATATGAACTTGAACTGTGGCAGTGGAAGGGGGAGGCATTCAAGAGGCTTTGCAGAAGCACACCTTACACAGCTTAGCTTTATAGGAAATGGGGGAGAAGACATAGGATGATTTGGAGGTTTGAGGCCTAGGTGACAAAGGAAAAGTGAAATAACAGAAATAAAGAAGGGAGAAGATGGTCTGGGGGATGAGCAAGACAGAGTAGTTCATGATATCACTTTGAAGGATGCTGAATTTAAGTTATAAGTGAGGTTTCTGAGTGGAGGGATCAGCAGGCTGTTAGGAATTTCAGTATGGAGTGAGAAGAGAGATAAGGATTCAAGTATACACTTAGGCATCATCTCAAAGGAGGTACTATTTGACGTCCTGGAAATTAATAGGATTCCTGAAAAGATAAAGGGAATAAGAAAGCTGAGGTTAAAACATCAGCAAATATCAACTGTTGGTATAAGGGTGTGGTTGAAGGCATCATGGGATCAGGGGTTGGAGAGACCTATGAGGGTCAGGCAGGTAACTTAAAGTGTGAGAGGAGCCTGGGGTCAGAACATACCCACTGAGTATGAGGTGGGGACTATGAGGCACCAGAGGGGTGGGCATATCACTGGGACACAGTTTTAATGAGTGGGCCCAGTGCTGCCACATCTTTTGAGTTTTCAAGAGAAGTCATAAATCTAGATTATAATAGGAATCAAGGGATTGCAAAACATTGTTGGACTTTTAAAAACACTGTGCAGAACAAATAGAACAGATTTGTGGTCCTGACCTGGATCAAGGGCTATGGATCTCTTTTTCTGAAGTAAATAGAGATGAAATGGTTAGAGACATAGGAGTGATGCCAAACTCCTGTAATTAAACTTATGCAATGGAAAGTGAGAATTTCAAGTTAGTAGATACCTCTGGAAGCTAAGGAAGACAAGGAGTGAGAATGCTACGCTGAACCTGAAAAATACGAGGTATTTGGTAACTTTCTGGAGAGCAGCTTCACCAGCAAGGTGAAATTAGAGGTCAAATGAGGAGAGACGTATCCAAGGAGGAGAGAATTCTGTGAAATTTTGCTCGGTTGATAAGCTTCCATTGCTATTGCTGTTATGGCAGATGGGAAGTCTTTAGCATGTAGGACCACCGATTAAGAACATTTCACGAGGAAAATAAAAAAGACTCTCCAAATTACTACATTATTATGAGTGAGTTAGGAGAGCAATTTGATCACTTGGAAAGTGCTCCTCTTTCAATAAATGTAAAATATGGATTCTTGCTGTGATTTCTAAGCTGCTTCGTCTAAATTATACGCCAAAGTAGAGAAACAGATGTTAAATATGATTAAAACCAATTACGAGTTCCACAATACAATGCTGTGTTTTACTTACATTAGTCTCCCTGCTAGCTTAGGTGCCATCCGTTTTGCCTTATTTCCTGTTCATAACTCCAGGGTAAGCAACATGGGGCATTTAAGCCGTTCAGACCGGAGCCCGACAGGGATATTCGGATTCAAACAGAATTGCCTCAGCATCTCTAAACAACTAACAGGGCTCGCTGGAGAGGGAGGTAGGGGGTGTCCTAATTATGAATATAAAGCAGATTATCACATTGCTGGCCTGACATCAGTGCTTATATCAAAACTGAATTTTGACTCAATACTAAGGTGAGATTTTTCCGGATTCCTGTTTGTTTTTCATCTTGGTTGTTGCTATCTTGACCATATGACAATCTGAAGCCTATGTCTTGTCATTCAGGGACTGTAACACTGTAACATTCGGGGAACAGAAACACTCAAATACCTCAAGAAAAAGGGGACTGGTTCATTACCAAATGTGTGGTGACGCGGCATGGGGAGCCATCAGGAACGTGGCAGCAGCTGGGACTCGCAGGTGCTGGTCGCCTCCTGGTCTCGGGCGTGTGCCGCGCTGAGTCAGTGCGCATGCTCCAGAGGGATTCCGGGGCTTAGTCACAGAACAGCCTCCTCAGAACCTGCGGAGGGCCCCTGTGGCTCTTCTCTTATCCACTTACTTCAAATATTTCAGATACTTCAGTCTCCTAAGATTCTCTCCTTAAATATCTGGAGGCGAGATATCATGGTTTCTGATTATCTTTTTGGGCCAGACTGTTGGCCAACCTCTGGATTGGCTGGCCTTGTGTCAGGTGATCTCCCATAGCCAATCAGCTTTGTGGAGTGGAGCAGGGCGGGGCGGGGGGGGGGACTGGGAGCCTTCTGATAACAATATGTGTATGTCCCTTGAGCCAGGATTGTAGACCTGGAAGACTTACTTGGATGGGACTGTAAATCATATACCCTCAATAAATATCTGCTGACTGACTGAATGAATGGAGTAGCTTTGTCTTATGATTAGATGTGTGTTATGTTTGTATGTGAGAAAAATGTTCCCACATTTGAGACTAAAGCAAGTCCATTTATATGTTTTTTAATTATTGCAATTGGAAAACGAAATGAGAAAAAGCTCTTGTGCTGATGAAGCATCTGATAGAAAAGTAGCTATATTTCTTTTTAGGGCTTTAATGGTAAAACACATCCTAGATTCTTCTTAGTCTCCAAATAAGTCACAGGTTGTATGCCTAAGTATCCGACGCCCTCATTTTTTCTTCTCTTTGTGTAAAATAGGGCCAACAGAGAAATCCAAGTTGATTTAAATATATTTCTTACAAAATGAGTCAATTAATAGTTTAAAACTCTTGATTTCCTGGGACTCAAGTCTCATAAGAAACTGATTACCATAACTCATTTTCAGAGTCAACTTTCTCAGTTCTAATTAGAATTAGAAGTTTCTGAGGAATCCTGAGTACTTGTAATTCATACATACCATGAACTATTCTTGAGTTATTCATTGGCTTGTCTTAGGGCAGTGAGGTTTTTAAAAAAAATTTTTTTATGACCTCTCCTCAATTTCTTTTTTTTGTTTTTGACTGGTAAGGGGATCGCAACCCTCAGCACAGTGTAGTCTGCACGACGCTCAGCCAGTGAGCACACTGGCCATCCCTATATAAGATCCAAACCCGTGGCCTGGGTGCTACCAGTGCCGCACCCTCCTGAGTGAGCCACAGGGCCGGCCCTTTCCTCAATTTCTGTATGGATGGAGACCTCACCCTCTTATTTTCTTATCTTCCTCCATCTTCTTTCCATTCCTTATTATCAACCATTCTAAGGTGACTGATATGGTCACAGTGATAGTGTCCTGGTTTCTTTTACTATTCTAAAGTCTTAGTTAAATGATCTAGCATTTACATTATAGAGTGTTACTGCTGTGCACATTTATTTGGAATGGAATGCATTCTGAAATAGTCCAAAAATACTGTTATCACTTTCCTTCATACAATTAGCCCTCTTTCCCTCAATGGCAAATTGTGGATATTGAGAAACACAATGCAGAAAGGAAATGCCACCCTACATCCTAAAGCTATACTTAGTGGGAATCAGTGATTCCTATTTACAGATTCAGTCACTACTGGTGGTGATCCATGTACTGCAAATTGCATGCTGATTCTTTAATGTCACAGCAGAGAGTAATATTCAGGATAACAGAGAAGAGGGAAGCTGCAGGAAGCCAGGAGAGGGCAGCAGAATTGGGAGAGTGGCATGTCTTGGGTCAGGCTAAAGGTGACTTCAGGAGCTTGAGTTTTGAATGGAATGTTTAGTAAATGAATGAAAAGTTGATAAATAATTTAAATCATCAAAATGAGCAGTTGTGAGAAGCCATGAAACAAACCAGCCAGCCAGCAGAAATCATGATCACCCCAATAGGGTTTGAAAATTACTAAGGTGAAGATGTGGCAGAGTCAGGCACTGATGGGCCTTGAAGACCAGGGACTAAATTCAAGAGTGAGGATGATCACACAGGAGTGAGAATATGAACAAATTAGCTGGATGTCTCATGACAAATTGTCTACATGACAGTCATTCCATTCTGCTTTAGAAGGTGGGACCCAGCTTTGGGAGGTGCTATAAGGCTCCTACACTTCAGCCTAGTAGTTTTTAATTGAGGATGATTTTTGCTCTCCAGGGAACATTTGGCAGTGTTTGAAGGGATATTTGCTTGTCACAACTTGTGGGTATTACTGGAACCTAGTATGGAGTGGCCAGGGATGCTGCTAAACATTGTACAATACACAGTATGGCCCCCCATAACAAAGATTATCTGATTCAACTCTTCAATAGTCCTAAGGTCGAGAAAGAGAATGGAAGAAGTCATTCTTCAGGACTTATCTCCTGCATGTGGCCTCATGTTACATGTTGACCCCTGCTGATTGCTATCTCTTCCCAACCTTCCCTATACCATACTCACAACATCTTATCTTCCTCCCCATTCTTACTTTGGCAGATGCTATGGTTTGAATATTTGTTTTTGCCAAAGCTCATGCTGGAACTTGATCCCCATCCCCAATATAGTATTTGAAAAGTGGGTCCTTTAAGATGTGATTGGATTGTTGGGACTATGCCCTCATGAATGGATTAATCCATTCAGGGATTAATAGGTTAATGGTTTAATGGGTTATCAGGGGCTAGACTGGGGGCTTTATAATGAGAGGAAGTAAACATGTGGAAATGCTCTTGCTCAGCCCTCACTATGTGATATCCGGCATTGCCACGGGCCTCTGTACAGAGCCTCCACCAAGAAGAAGGTCCTAACCAGATGTGCCCCCTGGGCCTTGGGCTTCCCAGCCTCCAAACATGTAGGAAATAAATTTTGTTTTCTTATACATTACGCAGTTTCAGGTATTCTGTTATAAGCAACAGGAAATGGACTAATACAGCTGACTTTTGAAAACCGCACCTGAATGAAATCATTCTGGAGTTTCTAAACGTTTTGAAAATGTTCTTATCAATAATTCAATTCAATTCAGTTCAACAAACATTTGTTGAGTTTTTGCTTATAAGTATTTTGCTGTATTCCCTATATAAGGGAATACAGAGATGAATAAGCCTGGGTCTCTGTCCCATTTGAGATCATAATTTAGTGTGAGAGTCAGAGGTATACATAATTAATTTTAATAAAGACAGACTAGAGTAGATCCCATAATTGGAGGGTAACCTGGATGTCAGCTTGGGTCTTTCTGGCTCTAGAGATATAGGCAGCAGTGCTTCTTATCACCAGTTCTATGGCTTGAGTATATGTGAGCCTTCTAAAGTTTCTGCAAATTCACAGGACTCATACTTTTATGGTCTGGCTCCTGCATTAATGACTCCTTTCTCCACCAAAGCACAGAAATTCAGTTCTATATTGGTTTCTGAGCACAAATCCACCAACTTTAAGATTCCTTTTCATTTTTGCAAAATGCACCAATAATTCCAGGTTATTCATGGAGGTGTCTCTTTGAGTATTACTTGATCTGCTCTTTCAGAGTCCCCCTACCCTATCGCTTTCTTTCTGACACTCACCTTCCTATTTTCTGTAGAAAAAATCACAATTCTTCCACTGTCTCATGCTTAGCAGTTCTCCCCATACCCAGACCATTTGTGATCTTACCTTTCACTCTAGTCATTTTTGTGTATATTTTTCCCCGAGAAATACAATTCTCTTCCTGAGAGAATTTGTGCTACCAGGAATAATATTTTTTCAACATCTTTACAAAAACACAACTGCATTATTTAAGTAGAAGAAATATTCTGTGATATGGGATCAGGAAAGCCTGTCTAGGGGATGTTAGCTTGGGGACATCAGCAGGAGTACAGACAGAAGGAAGAAGTGTGCAAATATCCCAGGCAAAGCACACAGCATCAGGAAAGGCACAGAGGGTAGGAGTGCTCTGTGTTTGGGAAACTAGTATGGCAAAGGTGCAAGACATATTTATGACATGGAATTTAGGTTTTCATCTGTATTCAGTGGGAAGTCATTAAAGCATCTTAAGTGTGTGTAGGAGAGCCAAGGGGATGCGGAGGCTAGGACCAGATACACGTTTTAGGTAGATCATTGTGGATGCAGTGTGGCAGGTGAGAGCAAGGAGGAATAGTGACCCAACAGGAGGCAATCAGAGTTATCCAAGGAAGACTGCCTCAGATTGAGTGTCCCTTCAAAACTTGACCCCCATTGTGACAGCATTAAGAGGGTGGGAAATCCTATTATGGTAATTGAAAGGGGTCTTGAAGAAGTGGTTAGATTGCAGGACCATGCTGTAGTGAATGGATTAATAATGGTGGTCAGGGGTGTGGTTCAGAGGGCTTTAAAAAGAGAGTGAATGAAGAGATTAGTCTCTCTCTGCTCCACCATTTTTGCATCACTGTTGCCACCACCAAGACTCTCACCAGATATGCTCCCTGGACTTTGGACTTCCCAGTCTCTGAAACTATAAGTAATAAATTTCATTTTTTAATAAATTATCCAGTTCCAAGTATTTTGTTATAAGCAACAGAAATGGACTAAAACAAAGACATTACATGGGAATGGGAAGGGAGATGGAGAATGTTTTATTTTCTTCGTTATTTTGTCATTTCATGTGCATGTCTTTTCTATGATACGGGGGAAAGAGAAAAGAATACAATTTAACATCTTAAGTTCTAAATTTGAGTCTCAGATTTGTGAATTCTGAAGTTACCATGTTCACAGGTCTGCTGTTTTGAGCTGTCTCAGATAGTCATTTGGGCAGAATCATCATTAACTAGATGATCATCAACAGATCATTAACATCATTAACTACAAAGACCTCTTAGTAGGTCAGGTGAACAATGTGGAGGTTTTCTGAAATAGTTCCCTTGAGTGGATGTCCTCCTCACTACTATTCTTTCCTTCTTGTCTGTGAGGTTATCTTTGCTTTCTTGAGATATCTGGGGTTAACTTTGGTTTTCCCTTTAAGAGGTCAAGATTTAGCAAGGCAAAACCCTGGATCCTCCAGCACCCCACTACCTCCTTCAATTTTCCCATTGGAAAGTTGCTGCAAATTTCTCCCTTCAAAAAGTCCTAACTTTTGGAAACCTGAATATGCAGTACATATTCGCTTGACCATGGAAATGATCTTTTTCGAAAGTCTTTGGAATCTTCCCTTGAGGATTTTCCTTGTAGTTCCAACATCTAAATGTCTGAACCTTGCTTTCACTCCTAGCACTGTAACTATACAAACTGTTTCTGCATTCTTCTTCCAGCTATTGCTATTCCAGGTCTTGTGACTTTGTATTCCTGTAGTTTCTCCAAAGAACTTCTAGAGCATTCCCTGCACAGATCTAGACATTTCCACTTCTCCCAGGGGCACTATCTCTGTCATTCTGGTTTGGAGTAAGTATTCCCCAGGAAGAGAAAATCCAGTGGACAAGTGGGTGGTTTGTTACTCAAATCTTGGTTGGATTAGAACATCATTAAAGAAAACATAAAACACTGCTTAGAATCAAGAGTCATTTACTGCCTACTAGCTGTGTGTTACAAAGCTTCTCTAAACCTTAAAGTCCCTGCCTTTCAAGCTAATATAACACATCGCAGAGTTATTGTGATAGTTAAATGATATTCTGAATGTGAAAGCACTTTCTGAACTTTAAAGCAGTATATAAATTTTGGTGTCATAATTATTCTGCATCATTTGTTGCATGTTGTTGCATGTTCTTCATCAATAATGGAAAGACAAAACAGCCCAGTAAATGATATAATTATAAATATCAACATAATAGCCCTTTTAAGGAAGTAAATGGGAGTAAGGAAGGGGAACACAAGAAAGGAGTTAGCACCAACTTGTTGGGAATGTAATTATTTTGTATTTAACAGTAGGTTAGAAGTGCCTTCTTATATTTTGGTCATGAGCCTAAAACTTAAATTTATACCACCAACTAGGGCCTCTCTTTCAATCCAGTATGTAACAAAAAGAATGATAAACCACAAGCCAGGCCACCTCTTATAGAATTTTTGTGTTAAAAGTGTTGAATTCTGACCAAATATTGCAAGAAACTATTTCTTAGAAATTTTAATTATAAGGACCCAAGAGATAAGCATCTCAACTTTTAGAAGATTAAGCATATCCTAAAATTTTCCCGTTTGGAGTTCCCCTACCTCAATTAAACCTGCCTATTTCAATTAACCCTGCCTCTCTAGTCCTTTATTTGTGACGGTTAACCCAGAGACAATGATACTTCATTTACCATGATTTCCTCTGTAATTAGGAAAGAGCAAACATCGGCATTTGGAAACAAAGAAACTATTCTGTATTTTGGATGATTCACAATTATTTGGACAAGAAGTTTCCTTGTAGTCCAAAGCTTTCTCCAAAAATGCTCCAATGGTTGTTGTGGTATCTCATGCATCTCAGTTGATTTTAATTTTTTCCCCTGGAAGTTTTTTACCTTTGTTTTAGCTACTTCCAGATATTGTACACTTGAAAAGCAGGTCTTAAGGTAACTCTGTCTTTGAGAAATCACCACCTGAAAGAAAACCTGAAACTGAAATCCGTTATATCACAGGATCATGGTATTTGTAAAAGGGGAGGTTTGCTGAAATCAAGTAGTCAAGTACCTGGAAGAAAAGATGAGAGAAAAGACCCAGGAGAGCATGCCAGAGATTGGAAATGTGTGAGTACAGATTTAGTATTTGCCTTCTATTCAAATGGATTTATAATTTGGGAGGAGTCAGGGGAGAGATAAATAGAAAGAAAGAATTATTAGTTGCCACGAGAGAATTCAAGAAGCTTCAAAAACCTTTGGTAAACAACAAGTAAACTAACTGAGTCAGTCAACTGTTACTGAAATTTTCTGTGTTTGGATAATTTTTCCAAATGTTTAGAGACTTTGTTATTTAAAGGTTCAGGGATAATACATTCTCAGCTCTTTTATTGATGGTGAAAGACTAATTTCTGCTGAGGTGACTTATAAAAGCACCTTAATGCCTTTGGCTTCCACTTTCTCTTCCTGAGAAGCTGTTCTAATTTTGCCAAATGAGTTGAGGAGGTGAACCTGGATGAAAGTTATTTCAGGTTTGCCTTGCTGCAAATTATGTTCCTTCTTGTTATGAATGTCTGAAGATAAAAATACTATTCCATCCATTGCCATCTGTTAAGTATATTCTGTACATTTTGAGAATATATTAGAACAATACCTTGTATACTGAATTTATCTTCCAGTGATGTGGTGGCCTCATAAGTCTCCCATGTCACAGCATAGCCAGGACGCCCGTGAATAATGAAGCCACCCTTATCTCGTGCAGATGAATTCAATTTCCTCTCTATTGTAACGTCATATTTGATTCACTTCTTATTTTTATTTTTAAAGGTTGCCTACTGCTCCAAGCCTATTATTTCTCTGTCACCACTAATATGAAACATTTCTCAGAATTATCCAGTTCTGGATCTATTTGCATTACCAAGTTTCCTGAATACCTCAAACACCTAAGTGGAGTCCATAGGTTAAAAATATTTTCTGTCCATGAATGTCAGGCAACTAACTATAAGATGACATCTGATGTTCAACTGATAAATTTATCATCACAGAAATTTCCTATTTGATTTGATTTTTGATTTTGTTTATCTTACATATACTCAAAGAGCACATATGATCCTTCAGTATGTGGACTGCATTCTGTAAACTGAACCTTAACAAGAGATAGGTCACAACACATCCCAAATTTGAATCCAACTGGAGTAGCAAACAACTCCCTAAGAATAAATCTCTTGTCTTTGCTGGTTTCCTCTTTAGAGAAACAAGACAATATTTCCACATTCTATTTACCTAATGGATGAGACTCAGTCTATTGGATGAGATATAAAATAAATTAAAGTCTGTGGCAGGTGAACACCTTGAGGGCACTGCGGTTTGTAACACTATGTTAATATTCTCCAAGACCACTGCATGCGCTTAGTAGAGCTATCTTCAAAATTAGCTTTACAGGCCACCTGCAGACTTCTCTTTTGCTTTCCTAATCAAAACTGCAATCCTAGGTAATTTAGCAAAATATTAAGTAAATAATTGCTTCAGAATATTTTAGGTTTAGGAACATAAATCTTATTCTTTTTACATGCCTGCTGATGCTAAGAAGTAGGGATGTTCCAACCTTGCAATTTTAGTTTTGGGTTAGCTCTATTACTTTCCATTCTGTAAAATTAAATTCTGTCTGCAGACAGATGTAACAGAATCCTTAACTAAATTATAGTGGGAAGAGGATCTGACTTCAGGGGTCTGTACAGTATATACCCAGGATCAAGATGAAAAAGACTGTAATGAGCTCTAGGGTTTTGGAATGTATCCATGTGTACTTATGAATGTGAGCTCCTTTTTTGGGAAAGATTTTTGTTATTCTCTTCTAAGCCAATGACTTCTGAAACTGAGCACCAACTGGGATAATAAGGACCTTGTGGTGGGTGAGCCTTATAACTGCAGTTGTGGATGGAGGGGGCTTCCTAATTAGACGCTGGCAGCTAAAATCTGGCAGTCTCTGTAACAAAAAGTGGTCGTGATAATAATGACAGCAACAGGGTGTGCTGCGTGTGAACCAAAAAAGCATTTGCATTTTGAAATAAGCAATCTGCTTTTGAGTGTAGCAGTTTCATAATGTCAAGATCTGGTTTAGATTCTGCTTTGGTTGTGCTGGTGGCATTTTTTTAAAAAAAATCCTTCTTTTATCTTCTTTCCTGTTTTCTATAGGATAATGGGGTTTTCTTTATTTTGGTTTAGATTCTGCTTTGGTTGTGCTGGTGGCATTTTTAAAAAAAAAAATCCTTCTTTTATCTTCTTTCCTGTTTTCTATAGGATAATGGGGTTTTCTTTATTCCCTCTCACTTACACTCACTGTCCCTTCCTGGTTGGAAAGTTATTTACTGCCTTTTAATTCCTTAATGGTTACTCTTATTTTGAACATGCTTTTGACTTAGTAATGTCAAATATTAGTCAATGTCCTGCCCTCCTCCCAAGCAATGCAAAGACCTTCAAACCCAGTAGCTCTCATCATCTCTGTAAAGTTTGCATGTTGTTGTTTTCCCATATTTTAGTTTCATATAGTTTTTAAAAACTCAAAATTAGTCATTATTATCTTATAAAGTCAATGCTTATTTAATTTATGTCTTGCTCCCAGTTCCTTGCTCCTCTTCCTCCTGCATACCCCTCCTTCCTGTACTCTCTCTTCCATTCCCACTCTGATTTCATTCTCCTGAAGTGCATTCCTTAAAAAATTTTTCTTAGTGAAATGGTAATTAAGCTCAGTTTTTCAGTCTGAAAATTTCTATTTTATCCTCATTCTTCAGTGATAGTTTGGCTGAGCATATGATACTAAGTTGACAGTTATATTATTTTCTTTTTTCTAGCTTCCATTATGATTATTAGGAATAACAGAAGTACATACCATTGCTTTCTGGATTATCTATTTATTTTAAATATACTATCTTGGTCTATACTGTACTTTAGTTTCACTATTATGTGTCCAGGAAGCATTCATTTTTGTTTATTTTGTTTAGAACGCCTGAAAATGTAGACCAGGAAAAAGAGTTGCCTAAGGCCTTAGAAAGGAATTTTTGTGCAACCTTTCTCATATTTCCCACATTAATAGTCACTTTTATAATATTTGCCCTGTCTGCTCATCACTTGTATCATCATTTATTAATATCTTTCTTTAAACTGACTTAAAAATACTTAAATAAATATGGTACAAGGAAGTATAGAAGAAAAAATCTGTGAAATCATTAGTTTAATATACCAATTATAATTTTTCAAATGAAAATATAACTATCTAGTATTTTATTTAAATAATTGTATGTCCATCACAATACAAAAGTTCACCTGCACCTAACCTAAAGTACCTTATACACCAGCAGTTCTATATGTCCTATGGAATGAGAAATGCTACTGTAGTGTGTCAGTGTTTGAATTCCTCCTCAGATTTATGAGGGGGATCATATTTGCTAATGGCCTGAAATAGTTACTGGAAGGTCCTGCATTTGGTTAGGGAATCATCTGATTCTGGGTATTTTGCCCATCGTGAAAGGAAAGGATGGTGATTTACACTTCTGGCCACGCTGGGCAATGGAAGTGGCTGGAATTGGTGAAAGCAGAAGCTGCGGATTGGGAGCAGCTTGATTCTAGAAACTTTTGTTCTCCTCCCCATAGAGAATGTTTTGTCCCAGATGGACACACAGATTTGTATTTAAATACTATGTTGGGATGAGTGCTCTTCCATCAAGGAAACTGATGAATAAAGGTTTTCTTAAATTTATACTTCATAGGAGGTTAACAAAAGCAACAAAACACTGTACCAATTTACCACTGCTCAAGTGAGCCAAGGGTGGAAGAAGTTTATGGGCAGATTGAAAATGCTTTGCTTGATCAGAATATTCACATAATATGCTAATTGCGGAAGAGATAATCCCTTGGTCAAATTCTCACTCCAACTGGGATATTATCACTGTTTGAAACACTGAAGAGACTCTGATATGCTAATTGCTTTAAATTGGTTCACATCCAAATTTCTAGGTGTTTAGGGAAACTAAACATGCTTTACAGTAATTGGCCTCTTCTGTAAATGTGGCCTTAGGTACCACTTCTTCTGTTGAGCAGCCACTTTTACATCCAGGAGTGATGGTTCCAGGCCTAGTTATCTCCATCTTCCTTAAGCAGACGTAGCTATATGCCATCTCACTGGGGGACCTTCCCTAGTGTGGCACCTAACTGCTTAACCAGTTTTAATTTGGTCTTTTGTGGAAAGTTTTATTTAAAAACAATTATGAAAAGGATCGTTAATGCCCAAGAAAATGAAATTTAGACCAGGCTGGAAAGGATGCAAAGATGCCAGTAAGCCATGGATAGTTATAAAGAAACTCCAGAGAAGGGATAAAATCAAACATGTTTGACCCCACCTCAACAAGCCGTGTTTGGTTTTAGGTAAAATATACACTTGGATATCTCATGTAAAGGATTAAAGAATAACAAACAGATTCAGAATAATTCCTACCTGATTTTTTAGAATCCCCAGGAGCTCAGTGGTGATTCCAGGGGATACAAATGAACACAAAAGAAAAGTCTTTGAGAAGCAACAGTCCCTGCTCCTAAACATGGAAAATAGGAAAGAAATAAAAATAAATTTTAAAATAGGGAAGAAAAACTAATGACTAAACATCAGAACTTTGCTGTTTCATGTTAGGAAAAAGAGAAAGCAGTTAATAACCTCTTGCCTAGTGGCTTCTCTCCAATATGGGCATATAGAGATGAGGGACTCTGCTTCTACTTAAGAAGATAATATAGCCATTGGGGATTGCATTTTGCGATGGTATTAAGTGACAGGGCAGACATGGGTAAAATAGATAGGGCCCAAAGTTCTTAACGGAACAGCCCTGTAATATCCTCAGTGTGAGCCGACACAGTCCCGAGGCGTCTATTGGCAGCCTAATGACCATATCTGTGTGCAGCTATGAATTAGTGACTAGGTTTTGCTTAGGGTGCTGAACTAACCCTCTGTTGAAAAGCTGGGTAAGTAACTCTTTCAGGTCAGTGGGGAAAAGCCATGTATTAGTTTGCTAGGACTGATATAACAGGGTGGCTTAAAGAACAGAAATTTATTTCCTCACAGTTCTGGAGGGTAGAAGTCTGAGATAAAGGTTTTGACAGAATTGGTTTTATTCTGAGGTCTCTCTTCTTGGCTTGTGAATGGTCGTCATTTGTCTCTGTCTTCACGTGGTCTTCTCTGTGTGTGTGTCTGACTCTTCGTCTTCTCTTCTCATAAAGAGAACAGTTGTACTGGATTAGGGCCCATCCCAACGACCCCATTTTACCAAAATTACCTCTTTAAAGGCTCTATCTCCAAATACAGTCACATTTTGAGGTACTGGGGGTTAGGATTTCAATATATGAATTTGGGGGGGAGACACAATTCAGCCCACAACTAGGTGATTTGGGAACCATGAACAGGGTGGCTTAAAGAACAGAAATTTATTTCCTCACAGTTCTGGAGGGTAGAAGTCTGAGATAAAGGTTTTGACAGAATTGGTTTTATTCTGAGGTCTCTCTTCTTGGCTTGTGAATGGTCGTCATTTGTCTCTGTCTTCACGTGGTCTTCTCTGTGTGTGTGTCTGACTCTTCGTCTTCTCTTCTCATAAAGAGAACAGTTGTACTGGATTAGGGCCCATCCCAACGACCCCATTTTACCAAAATTACCTCTTTAAAGGCTCTATCTCCAAATACAGTCACATTTTGAGGTACTGGGGGTTAGGATTTCAATATATGAATTTGGGGGGGAGACACAATTCAGTCCACAACTAGGTGATTTGGGAAATATCCACAAAAGTCTTAGCAGTAGACAGTACCCTCTAAGAGTCCTTGACTACCTATAAATATTATTTAAGCCCTATCTGCTTTAGGCGATTTTTCTAAAATTAATAATTGAATAATAAGATATCAGTATTACTTAGAAGAAAGAGCATTGTAGGGTTTTGAAATACTCTTATAGTCTCAATATCCTCAAAATAGAGTTCAGTAATCCTGACTAAATATCAAGTGCTGGTGAGTATTCAATAAATCTGGTCTTAGTTAATATTAGTAAAACAATTCTGAATGAAATAAAAAAAATACCCTCCAGTAATGTGGAATTCTTTGGGATCTCAAAAACCCATAATTTTTCTGTATCTACAGAATAAAAAATTGTGTAGAAATGATATAAGCCAGTTTTGAGAACTTGAGTATTTCTTGATGTACAGATACAACTGTCTCAAGAAACATTTCCCTATAATTCTCTCAACCCTTAAACCACGTTCTGATGCATTGGAAAAGGGTTCTGTTTCTTAGTTGTCCAATTATAGATGATAAATAAATGACAAATATAGTCACAGACTGAAGTCCAAAAATTTGAGAAGCTTTGAAAGATAAATTTTAAATGAAAGATTGAAAATGACATTAGTACCTTCATTAAAAAAAAAATACCTTTTCTTGATTTCTTTGAGGGAAAAGTTTGGGTCCAAACCTCACAGTAGAGTTGGATATGGTTGCTTCCAACATGGCCTATTGGGTACTTTAATCTATGTCTATGTACTTTTGAGCTTCTTTATGCAAAGTACCCTGTTAGAGACTTATTTTAGGCCTAGAGACTCAAATAGAAGCTAAAGGGGAAAACATATATCCCTCTGCAAACTTCGGGAAAGAAAAAGAAACTATTTCTTGAAGGCAAATGTTTGCATTCTCTCAGCACTTTTGAGGTTTGGAAAAGTTTGAGTTAGCAGAGAATGAGGCTCATCAGGGATGAGATATTATTCTCATTTTATCTTTTGTAAGAAAATGGAAAGTGAAAACAAAACAAAACAGAATGTATAGTTAATATTGGAGGCATCATTTTGCTATTTTTATGAAAATGCACTATTCTAGACCAAGTTTCATCTTAATAAAAATTGCTGACATTATAAACAATAAGAGTAAGATATTTGTTGGAGCCCTTTGAATACAGATATATAATTCTTAATTTTATAAAAAGGTATTGAGATCCCCTCCTCCCAACTACAGATAAACTTTATTTTGTTTGTTTCTTATTAAACTGACTTTACAAATAGATACATTAAAAACATTTTCCAAGTAATAGTAATTATAATTTGGTATGGCAACCCATGACAATGCTTGACATCAAATAAAAATTTGCCTTTAAAATGATATTGTATATCTCCCAAATACCTCATTTCTTGTTTTTATGAGCTTTATGGAGAAATACATCTGTGATGAAGGTATTCACAAATCAAACAGCAATGCTATTATTTCTGATTTTTATATAGAGCTTCTCATCTAGTAATCTCAAAATGCATTACAAATGCAGACTCCTCTGTTTGCATAATACTAGTCATTTCCTACATCTTGTTTTGCAAATGAAAAAGGGAGAAAGGGAAGGAGTTTAGGCATGATTTTAAACAAATATTCCTAATATTTGGGAAGACTGTCAAGGAGACAGGATCCTTCCCTGACCCCTGAATAGCACCCATAACAGGCTTTTCCCTGTGGGAGAAAATGAAATATCTCACACAC